>NC_044508.1:19356797-19384297 GCF_902362185.1 Chanos chanos | reverse complement strand
AACTTAAAATACTCCACAGTCTCCAGACTGCTGAGAGAGCAGCTCTTCCAAAAAGAGTATTACCTCTGTGGAGAGAAATGACTGTACATGACAAACTATTTTCACATGGTTCCAAACAACCCCAGTAAATCAGCTCTCTTCTTCTGGTTCCCACCGTCGAACTCTATCGACAGCCAGAATATTAATCTCTGAGAACCTGAGACAGAGCTCAGTGAACATGTCACACAGTGAACATGGCAACGACTTTCTAGAGCAAATCCTGCCCCGAACCCCCCCCCCCAAAAACCCCCAGGAAAATCATAAAGCAGAGAGCCGCCAACTAGCTTTTAGCGCAAATGTCAATCAAACCCTTGGAGCTGCATGGCTGACTCCTGACAGACGAAGACGGACTGTGTTTTAGGGATGATGGACGACCATCCTGCTGTACGCCCCACATTCAGCATTACCAATGAGAAGCCCCTCAGAGCCGAGAGTCGGTCAGCGGCTAACAAGACTCACAGCTCAGACTGACAGATCCATTTTGGCTCTTAGTTAATTATTAGTATGTTTTGTCTGTCCAAAAAGACAGCATTATTCAGCATTTCACAAAGTCACATACTAATTTAAAGCAGATCAACATTAAAAAAAAAACCAAAACAACAACTTGTTATTCTGGCAGAGGTCTGTCTGTTGAGTAGAAAAATAGCTTCAGCAGCAGTACAACAGATTTTTCCATTGGCAATATGCCAATTCTGCCAGTTTTTTCCCTCCCAAACCACAGAATTAATGTATTGATTCATTTTTTCAAGTAGTGTACGTTTACTAATGGCTTCTCCTGACATTCAGAGTGGACAAAGAAGTGGACAGCTTACAAAGAAATAGGAGCCAATCAGAAACCCGGTCCTTCCAGACCAACTGTATATGAAGTGCACAAAGAATACTCGACAGGTCTGTTCAACACTGCGTCAACACCTGCTGGTTTAACAGACGTCTCAATGTTGTCAATTCCAAAGCAAGACAGAGCTCTGTCTGTGCTGAAGTCGAAGACGAAGGTTTTGGTGCAGCGGATCCTCTCCGATTAAATAAAGGTTAAAAAAAAAGCAACATTTATCTGACAGATCCAGGGCAGGATATAGACTCTTCCAACCTGACGTTGGGTGACATATAGAGAGGGCTTTAGAGGTACTGACGGGGATTTCTTTGCTGCCTGCGAGATGGAGCTGTTTCCAAGCTTTGCAAAGGCAGTTTGTCAGCACTGACATCTCGGGAAAGGTCTCGGGCAGAGAGCTTATCCCCTCTGTAATGACTGTGTTCACACTTTGCTGGTGGCTTAAGCGAGTTTCATTACGGCTCCACTCGCGCGTGACGCTCCGAACCGGGAGAAAGCAATCTTCACAGGACCCTGATCCAGTGCCATATGACAGGACCAAGTCCCAGGCCTGGGAGAGAGAGACAGATAGAGAGCCAGGGACGGTCTTAAGCCCTTTTCTACAGCAGAGGCTACAGACCAACACTATCTGAGACTTGTACTTAACAAGAGGGCCTGACCTAAAGCCATTTCATCCAGCATCCTTGCGATGAAATTCATGCGAAGGAAACCGGATTCGGTGACAAAGTTCTCCTCGACAGTTGGATGTTTTGAATTATTTGAATGAGCACAACGAAAAAACATCCTCGGGTGTATTGCACATTCAGTCTGAATGCTGAGAAAACGCAAAATATAATACACACAACACAAACACAATGACTAACTTTCAACCATATAATGGCAACACTATGAGTGACACCAAAAGAGAAAAAGAAAAAAGTCCATTGATTTTTCTGACACACCTCTGGTAAGATGTTACCTGCCAGCTTAATGAACTGTCAGCACATTATGAAGAACTCAACCACCTCTCTGGACACTGGAGTGATAAAATAAATGTGTAATTGTGTAAACATTTTTCAAAAAGCCACAAAAAGCAAAAAACTATGAGGGAAGCACTGCACTGTTGTGAACAGAACCTGAGAAGCAGGACCGTTTTCTTTCTTTAAGTTATTTTTTTCGTTTGTTTTGACAAAACTTGGATCAATCTGATATACTCCAGACAAGGATCTCAAAGGAATAATAAAAAAAACAATAAGAGAAGAGAGGAAAGGTAGTCCAAACCCAGAGGAAAAAGGAAACATCTTTTTCATCAGCCAAAACCAGCAGTCATAAATGGCTTCAGATCAATGGGGCACGTCTACACGCACAAAACGGGAATAACTAATTTGGCCTGACTCACCATTACCTTTAAAATCTAACAAAAAACCTGCTACAATTGACCTACAGTTGAGTCACAGCTCTGCAACAAAAACACATTAAGCATACAAAGGTATGAAAATAGTAAGTCATTTTTATGTGTCCGACTAAATGTTGATTCTTTTATTGTACAGCTAGGAGCATTACTTACCTAGACTTCCATTCAAAATGACTCATTAGACCACGCGAATATACATAAACATTAAAGGATGAAAAACAGCGACTGAAAACAGAGGCTATTAAAAAGAAAAGTGTTACAGCAAGTTGCTCTTCCTCCATTTGTTATGTTAATGAGTATTTGATGCTTCTACAGCTGCGGAGACCTGACTGCCTCTGGTCCCAAACCTCTGTAAACAATGCTTGGATCCAAGGCCGTAAACATCCAAACTAATACAACACGACAATCACTCACTTCAAGGCATTACCAGAGACACACCAGTGTCATAAAGAGACACAGAGAGAAAGGGAAAGGGAGAGAGACAAAGACAAAGACAGAGAGAGAGAGAGACAGATATGGGTTGGGGGGAGAGAGAGAGACAGAGAGGGAGAAAGAGAGAGAGACAGAGAGGGAGAAAGAGAGAGAGAGAGAGATGTAGAGAGAGTGACTCGGATGGGGAGAGAGAGAGACAGAGAGAGAGAGAGAGACAGATATGGGTTGGGGGGAGAGAGAAAGACAGAGAGGGAGAAAGAGAGAGAGACAGAGAGGGAGAAAGAGAGAGAGAGAGAGAGAGAGAGAGAGAGAGATGGAGAGAGATAGAGAGAGAGTGACGGATGGGGAGAGAGAGAGAGAGACCGATATGGGTTGGGGGGAGAGAGACAGACAGAGAGGAAGAAAGAGAGAGAGGGAGAAAGAGAAAGAGAGAGAGACGGAGAGAGAGTGACTCGGATGGGGAGAGAGAGAGACAGAGAGGGAGAAAGAGAGAGAGAGACAGAGAGAGAGCTGGGGCAGAGAGTTAGAGGGGGAGAGAGTGAAAGAGTCAGAAATCATTGCCCACAAACACTCAAAGCTCAGCCATCCAGTAAATGAGAGCGACATGCTTTCAGTAAATGAGAGCGACATGTTTCGACGAAGGCGAAGATCCAGAACTCTGTGGAACAGACACTCAAACATTCATCTGATCACACTGTGTTACAGAAGTAAGAAAACGGTCGTGTTTTGTAGTTTTTACCACACAAAGACATGTCTCAAAATAACTTTCGTAAACAGTTAAAGGCTGTTTAAATATGCGCTTTTTGACATTAACTGAGCAGCACTGCTGTTCTGGTGCTATAAGAACTTAAATGCATTGCTTTGTCTGTTAAGATGAGTCACAAGAGAGAGAGAGTAGGAAATTAATATCAGAGTCAACAAACCAGGCCCTGGGCTATCAGTGACATTAATATAGAGCAGCCAGCCTGCCCACTCGATCTGAACTCAAACATGGGCCACAATTCAATGACCCCTCAACACGGTCACGTTTACACACACACACACACACACACACACACACACACACACACACACACACACACACAAATGCTTAATTAAAAGGCTACATAAAGCTACTGAGCAAAGCTGGAACAGGTGAAGAGATTTTCCCGTTCTCCTGATATGACAGAAAAGGAGAGGAGATGACCGGCCTTCACAGAGAACCAAGTCAACTGTTCATTTCTAAGTCATTGTCTCAACAGCTCCTTCTCTCAGAGCCGTAAGCATAGTGTTTAGTGCAGAGTTTACTGTAGATGAGTCAGGAGGCCTACCTGAGTCCACATTACCACACTACATCTTAGTGTGGGCGAGAGAAGTACTCCCATAGAAAAAAACCCCAAAAACCCAAAACCATAAACTCAGAACTGAGGCCAAATGTGTTTCTATTATGCTGCTTAAAACCTGAGGAGGTCCACAGAGGGCATTCTGCAACCTTTTTAATTTATCAAGTTTTTTCTTGGCTACTGCTCTCTCGTTCGCTCTCTCTCTCTCTCTCTTTCATCCAAGACTCTGGATCAGATGTGAGGCTGATTCCAGGAATGTGTTTTGAGTTGTTTAAGAGTGCGCTGAGGGAAAAAAACCCCACGGGACAGGCCATCTTTATGTGACACAGACAATTTTAATTAAAAGGGTGGATCAAATCAGGGCAGAGCTTCCATTTGTTACAGCAAGGAGGGCCCTGACTACTCAGCTAAAGGGAGAAAAACTGTCAATTGACAATAGATGGGCAGCTGAGATGAAAAAAAAAAAGACTTGCTCAACATATCCACATATTGAATGAGAGGCAAAGAGATGAAGGGAAGGTGGGAACGGGTGGGGGGGGGGTTGTTTGCAAGTCAATTTACAGATCTCGGTTTCTATGGCAGAGTTGGAGTCTGGCCAGAGACGTCACTTTGGCTTCACTGTTCTGTTCTCGGTCAGCGTAACTGAGGAGATGTCAGTGTGGCCAGCAGCACACAGAGATACACACACACTAACACACAGACACAGACACAGATACACACACAGGCTCTTTAAGTCTGAAAGAGGCCCTTAGGGGAAAAGAGATGAGGGTACTCTAGAGGGCGGGATCTGGGCCAACAAACGTCGGCAATGCTGGCCCTCCAAGAGCTCTATTCTCTCCCAGCACACAGTGAGGAGTTATCTAGTACGCCATGCCAAAAGGCCAACACACACACAGTACTGACAGGTGGGCCACTCATCTCCAACATCACAGAGAATATATGATCTGAGCACTAACAAACACTCCCCATCCTCTCTATTAGAGACACCTGCCTTGGACCTGCAGTCACATGCCACTTTATGAGGTAGAGCTACCTTATAGGTTCACTCTACAGGTGTATGATTACAGACTGTAGGCTGTCTGTTACCATACAGGATCTGTCAGCCACCCTCTACCCTGTTCATGACTGGTCCGTTTCTAACCACAGCGTGGCTGTTCTCCACATGCTGTTCAGGTGAAGACCATTCTAACAGTGCAATGAAACTGCAGTGGTGTGGTATTGACACGGTGATGGGTGTCACAGTGGCCTGGACGTATCGGACACAGCAGGGTTTCTACAGCTCTTACACACATTAGTGTCACTTTTCTGTTAACTGTGCTCGTCACCCAAAACATCCAGCCAACAGTGCTCCTGTGGTCAGAAACCGACCATTGATGAAGGGCTAGAGAACGGCTCACACAAGGTGTGCATAGGAACAGATGGGCCATGGTCTCTCACTGAACTCAAACGAGGTGTTTCTAAGAAAGGGTCCAGTGAGTCTATACAGACAGACAAATAGAGAGAATGACATTCTTCACTGTGAAGGCATAAATCACGCTCACCCTAAACTCAGACTGTCTATATACAGTAATCTTGCAAGCGGAGGAAACAGGTGTAGGATATATTTTCCCCCGGCGATTAAGAGAAGTGGCTCACTCTACCACCTCCGCCTGCAGGGTGATGGAGTAACTGAGTTACACATAAAGCTTGCACTAACCTCCACTCATCCACCCTGCTGTGGGAGTGCTGAACGGGCCGGAGGAACGGGCCGAGAGAGAGATAAAGAGAGAGAGAGAGAGAGAGTCACGGTAAAGGTCATCAGTAATGTCTCTCGACCTTTCCGCAGGCTCACCGAAGTGATTGAGAGAGAAATGGAAAAGAGGCCGCGCTGGTTCACAGCCAGGGTCTCCTCTCCAGGACTGGAGATGCACTTCAACACCAAAATCACTGCAGATATCGGCTGGCTGCTGTGATCACAGATAATCAGTTTTAATGAACTCCACATTAACACAGAGCCGGAGCGGACGTCCCAGTTGACGCAAAAACATGGCATGTTTTGCGATAGTATTCAGCAATAAGCATAAAAGATATTTTGAATACACTTCATGTGCTGGCAAAGTAGCTTCCAAACGTTTTCATGACACAGCAATACCAAAATTCTTCAATCTTCAGTTCATTCACAGGAAACGCACATTAACACCTTTTTTTTTTTTCATTTCTACGGTGACAGTCAAATAGAACGTGACGGCCGTCACACGTGTGAAGATTTCCTTCATGGTGAACTCATTCTGTTTAATAAGCAGCATGCGATACAGTTGGTAAGTAGGATATACTCTCAGTAAACAAAAGAGAGTGATAGAATTCACACGCAGTGTATCAATCAGCAAGGAGACAATGTTGCTCTTGCTTTGTTTTGATGTCAAAAGAATAGAGTTGTACAAGATAAACAATGTCCTTATTACGACCAACGGAAAAGCACCAGATTATTCAACAAACTACAAAAAGCTACAGAGTTTACACAAAGTTTATTCAAAGCCACTGTTTCAAGCCTGGTTTCATTGAAGAGCAGAACATCACCCAGTGGGCGTTTCCTATTTAACAAGTATCCTGTTCCATTATGTAAACACATACAAGGCTCTATCGTTCCAGCCTTCTAAAGTTAGACAGTATATATGAACTGCCCTACAGATGCAATAAATTCTTCATTACCTTTCACCATGTTCACTGGCTGATGTAATACTCCAATCCGAGCAGACTGTATATTCTCATCGATCGCAGTGAAAGGCTGAAAGTTCTCGCTGGCTAATCACAGCACTTTCCACAGGAAATGGAGCGTGTTTTCTGTTGTAATTGGTCCTGATGTGGTTGCTTAACTACAATCACAGCCAAGGACCCAGACACATAAGGTAAAGATGTAAATATTATATAGCGCAATGAATCCATAACTTTGTATTACAGATTAATGAGATAATCTGGTGTCATGTTCTTTCTGGTCGCCGTAAGAAAAGTGTTTGTGAATCAAACTAGCTTAAGTTTCCGCAGCAAGTTACAGATCTTTCTAGAACGGTGGTTGGTTAAGAGTTATTTACACATGAATAACACAAGTTTCCAGCCACTACCCTAGATAAAAATATTCCACTCTGACAGTCTCTCGGGATAAAACCTGCCGTTATCTGATACCTCAACAAAGATGTCATTCCCTGATACTGTGATACCATATCTGCTCTTTAGCTTTACTTACAGTCCATTTACTCAAGATTCAAAACCCAATATTTATGTCCATACCTCCATATGAACTTTAAGTAAACAGACACATCTAAATGGGAGAGATTTCTGTTAGCTGTGTGGCTACATTTCCGCTGCCTAAAGGGGTTCTGGTCTCTCTTGATAAGGATTTTTAATCCAAGCAATTACAGTAATTATAAAATCACAGTCTCTTGGGGATCCATTAAGTGATTTCTGGCTTTTTTTTTTTTTAACACAGTAAGATTGGTCTAACTTTTCTCTGAATGTGAGCATGTCAATAATGGTGGAGAGGCACTAGGTCATAAGCATTAAATTACATAAATGAGACTAAAAGCTTTCAGTGAAAGGCCTTATTATGTGAAGGGCTTTATATTTTTTTAAGTATCCTTATCTGAGTCCAACAGCAACAACTGTTTAAAGCTAATCAAAATGTGTAGCTCATTTAGTGTGTGGCTAATTCAGTTCACCCAGGTATCTTACAAACGTCAGTCAGACAAACGAAGGCAAACATAAGCAGGGTTTTAATCAGACGCAGACATAACATAAACCACAGACACACAGTTCTGTCACCCAAAATGTTTAGAGTCTCATATTTGAAGGGGGGTGGGGGGGTTTAACTAAGCTCTAATGTGGCTTAAATGAATCCTTCATAGTTAATTCTTGGACAAAGGGATTACAAGAGGAGAGGGGGCTGGCGAAGAACCTTTGGAACAGAGCCGAGGACTCCAATCAGGGCAGATATGGTTCCCTGATGCTAATCGTCGTTCTGAGAAATCAGAGAGCGTAACGACTAGGGTTCCCTGTTAACTGCATTTATCAAAGAGATTAGCCTTTTTAATATTACATACAAGTTCTCTGAAAGAATGGTAGGTCACGCATAAGAATCCACTGCAAAAACTGTTAGCCGGTAATTAACGTTTTTTTGCTTGGTAAAATTTATTTTAAAAAACGATAAAGTAAAAACTCGCCGGTCAAAATGTCCAGTGATAATGCTCATACAAAACGCTGCAAAGACACATTGGACATTGGGCAGAGGACTTTGTATTTTCTCCTTTTTTTCACTGCAGCAATGTTACCTGGGAGCCTGTAGGCTATATTTGATACCATGTAGGCCTGGTCTTTTTTCATTTGTTTTTCAGTTGAATTATATTTAAAGCTCAAGCTGGTCCACTGTTAAAAAGACAAGGTTATAAATGCACGATGTTTCCAAAGTCAACGATTAATCATGTTAAATAATCGTGATCTCAATATTGACCAAAATAATCGTGATTATGAATTTTGCCATAATCGAGCAATTTCAACAACGTTGATTAATACTGCAAAGTATTGTCGTAAATGTTTAAGCAAACAATGGCTGTTTTGGGCACATTCTTAGCGGAAGACTACAGATGGGTGTGGTGAACACAGAGAGTAGGCTAATTGTTGCCTTCAAGGCCTTTGACTCCCTTATGGATGCTTAATTTACCTCTTCCTGCTCTGTGCATGCTCACATCTGGCAAGCTGCAGGTTCCATTAAACCTTTAAAGGGACGATTCTTAGAAAACTACATTCTTCACAAGTGTGACTTCTCTCATTTGTAAGGCTAAAAAACACCCTTACGTGTAAGCTCTCACTGCGCTTTCCAAACATTTTTGAAAGGGATAAAAAAAAAAGAAATTTGATGTGACAAACTGCAGTGTCACCGGTTCGATCCAGAGACACGGGAGGTGCGTTTTCATCTTCGATCAGACTGTCTCTAATCCTATCATCCCGTACTGTTTAACTAGAACAGAGTCAATTAACAGAGCAAAGGTAGATTAAAAAGAGAAAAATCCCCTGAAATCCGCAAAGAGAAAGAGAATAGGCCTTCTTCTCATCCATGGGAATCAACTCATCTGAATGCTGAAGGTCCAGCTATGTGCAGCTTAGACGACCATCGGCTTTTTGAATTAGTTTCTGCTTTTTCTTTCTTTCGTGTTTTTTTCTTCTTGAGTAAGACCCCTCCTGATATGCTCTCCTCTCAATAGCTTTCGAAATTAAATTTGCAAAGCCAGAGAACAGCTCAGCACAGAATGAATCATTCCCAGTTAAGCAGCAGGTATGACTCTAAATAGCCTCCGTCGAATAGGCTATTTAAGCTCGGTTTAATAGTCAACACCATCAATACAGGACAAAGCTATGCATAACAACACCTAGCTAACTGATCTCATTCATTTGCAACTGGTCAAAGACACAGGCCTACATGGCGCTACCTAAGACAATGGACAATGACACCATAGCCAAGTTGCCTGGCAACCAGACTATGACTAACAGTAAATCAGGGAGAAAATACATGGGCTTTTCATAGACAACCATATTCTCTGCAATCTTCTATCCAGCATAATGGGGAATTACGGCCTGCTTAACTCTTTGCAAATACATTTTTAGCAGCAATTAACTTAACAAACAAAACTCCTGCATAAATGCCCAGATCTCCTGGATGTATGGAAAAAGCACAGAACATATGCTCAGATATACAAACCAGTTTTATCCAGTTTATTTATTTAGTTTTTAATTCATCTAGGTTCTGAGATCAAAAAAAAAAATATATATATATATATATCTGTTCCTGCTGAACTGCATGTTGCAAATGACCTGTCTCCTGCTAGTACCAGCAGCGGCCGCCTGTTGGCAGGGGGCCGGGCACTCACTGAAGAGGTTAATCAGATCGTTTTCACCTGGTGTGTCCAGACAGGATGGAAAACAGTACCCTGCAAAAACAACTTCTGCTCGACCATTTGATCCAAACCAAAGCCTCGCCCCAAACTTTCTTTAACAAATGTCCATTGTTTTCACGTGAGAAAAGAGTATGGAAAACTGTGTTTGTGCTATAATAGGGGACTAACTCTAAATATTTGTATTACAAACACAGATCATATAGACACTGAAACAACAATAACAGTCTTTGTTTACTGACCTTTCAATGGCACTACAGTGAAGCGCCAGGTTAAAGGAGACGATAATCGTGGTGCTGGCAGCACGATGTACGGTATTGTTTTACTACCTTAAGTATCGACAGCGTTTACTTGAAGTACTAGGATATAGGGGAATCTGCACGTTTCTGTTTTTATTTTTTTTTTATTATTATTTAACTGCAGGAACACAGTCGCAAGGACAGCAGATTTGCGCAGGAGAATGGTGCAAGGTATGTTTTGATTTGTAAAACACAGATAACTGGGCCAGAACAACAACACATCAAAATACTGCTCCTTTCATAATAACAGCTACCAACCCAAAAGTTTACAACTCAACAAACCGGATACGTCTGCCAAGGTTGCTCTAAAGTAAATAAAACAGAGACATGCTCTCTCATCTCCTTAGAACCCAATTTGTAAGAGCGCCAAAAGCAACCATCTGAGCATCTTCCACATGACAGCCCCACTTAAAAGCGCCACTCTCAAAACGTCCGCAGAACGTCAGCGTTTTACAAGTAGAGAATGGACTTTGAAAGAAAATGGATCGGTATTTCCGCCAAAACCAAGCTGAAATCAAAACGACTGATTAAGACTTCCGCAACTAGCACTTTAACTCTTTACTCTGGAGCAATTTGTTAATAGATATCAAGCTTCGCATTCTGACTTTCGCTCCCCCTCCCCCGCAGCGGAGGCCACCCATGGTCACCATCAATTGCACGATACGCGTACATTTGGCGTCAGATTAACAAATATCACAGGTTATGTTGGAACACGAAACACTGATATATTATTTCACTGTCATTTGCTGAGTGTGCACCACATATACATACGTAGGTACTATAAGTACAGATAGAACTCACCCGTATTCTTCTCATGGCCGCAACTATTTCCACGCGGCTATTGGGTCGTGCCACATCTAGACTACCGATATACTACCGAGAAAAAGAAATGATAAACATTAGATATTATTTTCTACTTAGCTCAAGATCCACAAAACATTAAGCATTAATATCCTCAAAAATTAGAAAACCAACCGCCTTCATAAGTTACACACTATCTTTCGAAACAAGACGCTGAAAATAACAGCATCCCAACAACACATTGATACTGAAATCGGAAAAATTCTTTAGGAGTATACAAGATCTTGTAAGTTGTTTGGACAAAAAAAAAAAAAAAAGATCTAGACAGCAAAACATCCAGAGAACTCACCTTCGCTTCGAAATTTATACCATGTTGGAACGCTTCCTCGTTATGTAAAGGAATTCGCAAATCATGACCATCATCAACTAAATTGTACTTTGTTTTGGCAGGCATGATAACAGAAGGATGTAGTCCTTACGAGATTCTGGGCGCAAAATGATGTAGCCTATAATAGCAAATGATCGAGATCCAGATATTGAACTTCTTAACTCCGTTGGTCCATGTCGTTTTTTTACGCTGTTGCCTGAGGTCACAGTTCTATCCTCATGTGTGTTAGCTTGTCAGTACAACTTAGAAGCGATTGGTCTCAGAAGTCCGCTTGGTTTACCGTTTCCTGTAGTCTGGGTAGTCTCCCACTGTAACAAATACTCGTAGCTTTTAAAACACACTTACTGTTTTCGCCACACCGCTATACTGAGACAGGCACGAGCCTATTTTAACCACAACAAAACAGTGCGGATCCTCTGTTTCCTAGACTCGCCCGTGACCAACTTCTCTAAAGCGCCATGGCTGAACACACATCTCTTGCGCATGGACATACTCATAGAATCACCGTCATTGGCTGGATCGGGGAATTCCACCTGTTTTCATTGGAACACAGCTACATCACAGGTTTGGAGGAGGAGAAAAACACTTCGGGTTTTCGTCAACAAAGCTTTCTTCTTAGGAAAGCGGAGAATGTCACCTAGTGGAGCAAGGCATCACTGACAAGCTGTTCGGTGATCTGGAGATCCGCTCCCCATTTCACTTGTAACTTGAGTAGTAATAAACATATTACTGCTGATTCGGCGTCGTTAAACTATTTCATTTTAATTAAGCGAACTGCAGCGAATGAGTTTTGTTTCCTACGCAGTCTTATTCATTTCCTTCAAGTAGGCTACATTACAGATCTCACTTCAGCAAACTGCAGAGTTTAATCCTCAACAGAACTCAGTTTGGCTAACTGCAGAATGTAATGTAATCTGTGTCCAGGGCATGTTGACGACGTTAATCTAATTTCATTTCTTGGAATGATGACACACGTAGCGTAGTATATATGGCACCTATATAATAAGATGAAACATCGTCTGCAAAGAGTTATGACGACAAGGAGAAATGGAGCAGCACAAATGCACATCTCTAACACATCACTGATGGAGCATAGAAGAGGTTAATGGAACCAGCTTCTATAGCTTCACAGTACTCCACAGTGAAAACAGGACACTGGACACTGGTTACAAAATTCTGTTCGTCAGTGTCTAAGGCATATAGCAAAAACAGATGTTACTAAAAAGAGGGAAGATTCCTTATTTGATATATTTATGACAGATGGCTAAAGGATCTATCATATAGATACACATCCCTTTATCAAATGTATTTTAAAATGTATAACATACCAACACTGTCAAGTAAGGAAACAGAGCAGGGAGCATTCATGGAGCGTTAAAAGTGTAACAATGCTCCTAAGCCCATACAAAATTATTTTCATTATTTATGATATACTGAAGTGTTCTTCATAAATTTCTAATTATTCATTAGAACATAACTGCATTGTAGTGTTAAAATGCTATATGGCTTTCACAGATCTGAAAGTAGGAAAAAAACACTGTGTGATCATATTACATATAGTTACATTGTAATATGTGACTTGTTTCAGCTGCGCAAAAGCCAGATTGTTCTGTCCTCATTACTCTGTCCAGAGTTTCATTTGACAGACAGCCAAACTCTTTCCAAACAACACATTGCAGAAAATTTCTTCCAGATTGGATTCCAAGGGGCAAACTAACAAAGACACATATAAACACGTATCACTGCATTATAAAGCACTATTATAAACAATTCACATAGCTGACATTTAACTAACTAAAGAAAACAGTGTTATCAAACAGCATAAATGTCTCTTCCATATGTTTTATGAGGAAAATGAAATATGACTTACTAACTGCTGTCCTATTCGCATAGCTCTATATCTAAACATTTAGTGTATGGAGACAAATAACACAACTAGTGTGAACAGTATTAGCGGGTCCAACAACAACAAGGTAATCTAAATGTTCAAAATCAACAAATGAAGTAATATTTACAAAATAAAATATAAACTATTTAGAAAAGAATAACATACAGATGATGCTATTATGCGAGCAATAAAACAGGTTTCATGATAATTACAGAAAACAGGAATTCGTCCTTGAAAAAGCTTGTGTGACCTTGAAGAGTAACAGAAAAGTGCATGACTATGGAACTTATAGTCATGTGAAAACTCTATATCTAGAGAGAATATATGAATTACCAAAATATCCAGAAGAAAGAAGTTAAAGACCATATTATTTACCACAAAAAATATAACACTCACTGCCTACTATCGGTAGATACCACTATGTTATTCATTCAGAGGTGTGAAGGTCTTGACTCATCCTTTACGTCTTCAGGAGGAATGAGAAGACTGGAAGAGAAGAACTAGAGGAACCAGTTCTGTGATAGGTCTAAGGAAAAGTATAGTCCCATCTCTTCCAGAGACCCTGACTTCAACTTTCCAGAACTTTTCATCTTTGCTAAGGCACACCTTTATGGTGAGTCCTAATGGCTATTCATTTCTTTTGACTTGGCTGTCTCTCACAATCTGTCCCCCTCTGGGCTTCATGTTTGTTTTTTTTTGGTAGCCACTGCTTGTCTGTAGAATGGACAGATATTGCCTCCTTCACTTGTCCCAGAAGGTACTAGCTAAGCTCTGTATTTGACGCCAGCGGTGTCTACACAGATTTGTCTAGCTGAAGTCACTCACAGGAGCTGGGTGAATGACAGGTTTCAGGTAGAGAGGGTTTCAGGGGCTACGTACGACAGTGTCTGTGAGAGGTAAAAATCATGGTCAGAGGTATCACAATTATGATGGCTGCTGCTTCAATCATGAAGGTAGAAAGCGTGTTATGAGCTAATCTAACAGCTGCTGATTGCATGAGGAAAGGAATCCAAGATTTGTCTGGGCAGACCAATCCTTCTCTTCCATGTCCCATGCATGTGAGAAGAGCAGGCTGGATTGAATGACCATGTGCACACTTGATCACAGGTATTTTTCCATGTGAAAATGCATGATTATAGAAGCAGCTATGACGCAACACACAGCTGTTCACCTTAATGGTGTACCTATAATATGACTACCCACTGTCACTAAGGAGAGGTTGGATCCTTGACAGTAGCTTCCGTTAACTTGGACAAGACAGACAACTGGTTAATTAGCTAGCTAGAAAGGTATGCCACATTTGAGAAAACCCAAAAATACAGTGTAGCAAACCAGGACAATAGTATGGAGAGCTGTAATGTTACTTTTAATTACAAAATAGCAAAGGGGTGTTCTCACGGTACGGCTCCACAGCTGCAAGTTTTGTGTCGCTCTCATTGAGGTTGAATGTGTGCATCGCAGAAGCATGTGAAATTCAGATGGCGAATTTTCAACTTTATGCAAATTTAGTCGGAGCCAGAGAGGTACAAAAAACCTCTATCAATGACTCTGGTCGGGGCAAATACACCGCTGTAGACCTTCATTTAAACACTCGAACTTTTGAGCTAGGTGACTTGCTCGCTGTTTTTGCGACCATGCCCCCAGTGAGAAATTTCACACAGCGAAATTTGCAAGGTGTTTCGCTGTGTGGAAACCTAGCGTCAGGCATGATGCAAAGTTATTACATTGAAAATAAAGTAATGAAAGGACTACGATGTTTGTCTTTGTATTTTTATGTGGTAAATTGGGGAAACTGTAGTTTTAGAGAGTAATTTAAAAGTAAAGTAATGAGTAGTGTAATTACTTTTCAAAAGGAGTAATGAGTAAAGTAATCCCATTACAATTTAAAGAAGTAATTGGTAACTTATAACTAGGGGTTGACCGATATGCATTTTTTAGGGCTGATACCGATATCGATATCAAATGGCTTAGGATGGCTGATAACTGCTATGTGGTTGATGTTTTGGGCCGATATTCACTTATTATATTTGGCTGTTGCAATTACAAATCGGCATAAAGGGAGTCATAATGAATTTGTTTGCAGTTACCTCCTATGAGAAACAACAGGCAGCATACAGATCTAATGCTGTTTATTAAGTAAACAATTATTCTTTTACCAACTTAAAAGTAGAAAAATCTGTTTATATGATGTGGAAAAACCTAAAGTAAAAAAAAAACAAAACACTGTTTAAAGCAGAGGTGTCAAAATCCGGTCCTGGAGGGCCAGGGTCCTGCCCATTTTTGGTTTCACCTCTTAGTTACCTTCTGATTTTCACCTTGAAAACAGGTGTGCATGCTCTTCAGCCAATCAGAGATTGTATTTTGTTGGTCTACAACACCTGTGGTTTAAACAAAGTATATAAAGTGTTCAGACATCACATAACATTTCAGTAATCCCATTTCAGGAGAACAAAGTTGTAATATTGGCAAAACCGACATGAGGAGGCCGATGACGTTATGGACCGATAAATGGGCCGATAGTGGCCGATATATCGGAAAAACTGATATCTGTCGACCTCTGCTTATGACTAATTACTTTTTTTGAGTAACTACCCCTGTGATGGACTGGCGACCTGTCAAGGCTGTTTCCCCGCCTTACACCCAATGAATGCTGGGATAGGTTCCAGCACCCCCCGTGACCCTAATTAGGATAAGCGGCTTTGAAAATGACTGAGTGAGAGAGTAACTACCCCAACACTGTTCTTAATACTTTGGTTTGTTCATCACAGTGTTGCACATGAATATAATGTGTGTGTATGTGTGTATGTGTGTTATATGGGCCACAAACCACAGGTTAATAATTACGCTACATATGAAGATCTTGATGACCTGTTATTAAGTGCAGAAATGTGAGATGGATTTACACACATGTTGTAGTTCCATGGTGTAAATATACACGCACACACCAGCAAAGACAAACAGCAGCACAATAGAAATCTACTATCATCCTTAAAAAAAACAAAAAACAAAAACCCTATTGCTCTTTAAAAGCTCCTGGTCTAATGCTGTTCTGTGTGAGTGAATCAAATGGAGGGCAGTGGGTTAGTGGTATGATGTGTTTGCTCATGAATGCCTGTTTGCTAGGGTTTTTAAAGGTCTAGTCATAAGATGCAGTCAGTCTGTGGAGTTCTCTAGTCTGAATTAATCATGACGCCTCTTAAAGAATGTGGGTCAAGTGAACTATTCCAATAGGACATGCTATTCCCTGCAGGGCAGCATCATCTAAGCATGGCTACACACTGCAAACCACAAGTCTCAACATGTAACATGCAAAACAGAGCTAATGTCATTGGTTTGGCTGTGTCATTTTCATTATCTCAGCATGGAGTTACAAATGACTGTGGTTTACACAGTGTAAATGTAACTTGAAACAATGCAGGAGTAGGAGAGCTCAGTTACCATGGAGACCCATAACTGACAGACATCTTCACCCTACTGAGAGCACTTCTAAATACTCAAAATTTAAAATACAATTACTGAATTCAACCCTGCCCCTTCTATACAATTACTGTGTGTTTGAAGCAGTGTCTCCCAGTCCTGCTCCTGGGTAACCACAGCTGTGAATATCTGAGCCCTCTCCTTGCTCTGAAACAACTGATTCATGTAATCAGCTAATTATCCAGCCTTTGATTAGCTGATTAAAGTGTTTTAGAATATGGAGAAATCTAGAGTGTGTAGAGCTGTTGGTTCCCGGGAGAAGGTTTGGAAACAGTGACTCAAACCGCTCATAAACACAAAGCGTTATAAATAGCATACTTCTATTTCACTGAAATGTCAGCCATTGTCATTTTAATCATTAGAATTCAATATATATAAAAACTGTTTGCCTGAGTGAACCAGGAGGTTGTTTCATATGCCCCTTTTCCAAACATGCACCTGCCAAATAATTGTCATTGTTTTTGTTTTTCTTTTCTTACTGTCCTATATACATGTACTGAGGTCAGGTCATCCATTCACTGCTTTATTTTTCTGGCTTAAAGGAGTCTTTCAAAGAATCTCTGATGTATTAAGGAGCACTTATCAGAATCTGATATCTGCCTGGAGTCTGCCACCACAGTGAGTCATGACATGAGTTTCTGTGGGCACCGTGAGACTAAATCCACTCCTATTCATCCAATGGGATTGAATTTCCTAACAGGATTACTTAAATTTCAAAACTTTTAACACTCATTTAAGGCATAAAGGTTTGTGTCGTGAAAACGGCCTCATTCTGTGAATGAGGCTGTCCATGCTTCACCTGTTACATGTCTGTTGAGAAAGCTGATGGTGAAAGAGCATGAGCTGACAGACTCATAAACACCTTAGCATGACCTTGAATGTCCTCTGTGCCGTTAGATGGCATTTTGTAAGATTTAATGCTAAAAAAGAGGCTAGTTCCTTTGTAGTTCTTGTATACATGTGTCATATTGGGGACAGTAAAACACACGAAATATATCTGGTGCTCAGGACAGGAATGTTTTTAAGTAAGTTACACTGGTAAAAATTGTGGTTCTTTAGTATCTTGAATTTTGTCAGGGAGCATGGTCAACATGGAACATATCATTAAGAAGTGTTTAAATTCAACAAAACTATGATGGATTGCGTAGAATATAGTGAAAATGGTAAAGAATGTCTAAAACTGGAAAAAAGAAAAAGAGCATCGGTCATGAGCTGACATACCTGCAAACAGCTATATTAATGTCACATTCAGTGATTCAACAGCTAAATAGTTTTTGAACTTCTAATTTTTGTGTCCCTGTGTCTTCAAATAATATATAAAATGCAGGTTCATTTTTCAATGTTAAAAAAAAATGCTCATTTAAAGCTGTGGCTGGTGGTACACACTGCTGCTGCTGCAGTAGGAGGTTTGTTTGTTTGTTTGTTTGTTTTCGTGATGCTGTCATACCCCAAGTTCCCACCCTCTCCGGTGGCCAATTTGAATTAGGTTTTCATTGTTTAGTCACTGCCTTGTTTTCCTTAGTTCAATCAGTTCAATTATTAGTCTCACCTGTTTTTGTTAATCAAACCCTACTTTCTGTTCTGTGTGTAAGTCTCTGCCTTTTTCTTGCTTGGTTGTGAAGTCTTAGCCTAACCTGACCATAACCTGTTGCATTCTTGTTCTGTGTTTGTCTGCCTCTGTTTCCTGGCCTACCCTGTGTAAAATAAAACCTGGTGAGCTGTACGTGCATCCAGTGTCTTGCTGTAACAGCCCCTGTATTGTCCTCACTTCCTTCCTCTGCTGGCTGGTTAATGTTCTGTTTTCATTGGTTAGTCACTGCCTTGTTTTCCTTGTTCCAGTAAGTTAATGATTCAATTAGTGGAACTGACCCTACCCAATGTCTGTATTGCTTCTGAAGTTCTGAGGGCATGTCATAAAGCCTGCTGTGCATCCTGTGCCTGTTTTGTTCCAGGTCTCTTGTACTTCCTTGTATTGGTTCAAGTTCATCTGTGAATGTATCCAGTCTCACCTCCCAGTTTGACAGAATTCCACTACTCACTACAGATGCCGCAAACCGGACTTGCTTCATAGAGCAGCCCTGTAGCCCTCACTTTGGATATGCTGGTACCAGATCTGGTCGCTGTGGCTGCCTCTGGACCTGTTGCACCCGAAGCTCTGGGCCTGGATATGGCTGCAGCAGAGCGTTTGGTTCCTGGTCCCATCTCCACTAAAGCCTCAGTCTCTGCTCCTGCCCCTGTTACAGCTGAGGCTCCAGTTCCAGTGGCTGAAATGAGTGAGTCTGGCTCCAGAGTCTCTGGACCCCCAAGTCCATCCCAGCCACCGGTGTCTGTGTGCTCCTTGAGTCTCCCGGCCCTCATAAGCTGTTTTCTCATAAGAACTCCGGGCAATGTCCGGGGGAATCAGGTCTGGACATTGTCCAGAGTTATCCTTTCACACATGTAGCACACAACAGGAGACTGTCAGTGTCAGACGTGTTCTCTACTTCAAATACTCCGTTTGGTTTAGGTGAGGGGTGGCACCTGGGTAGAGTGTGCAGGAGGCAGGACATGATGCAAAAAGTACACTGCGAAAATCGAAATGTTTTCTTTACATCACATCGAAAAAGGCAGCTGAGGCTATCAACTTTTTCTGATGATTTCAGCCTCGGCCCTTACCAACAGAAGTTCCCGAATGTCATTGTCTCTCCAGTTAGACGTTTTCGTTGGTGTCTTCGTGTAAATGACCCTTCCTCTTCATCCTCGAATGTGTGTATTTGCACAAGTCGCATGTTAGAAATGGCATCAACTCACCCACTTGCTCACTGTGCATACTCTGGACTACAATCAGCTCTATTCACACATGGACCCAAACGAAGAAAAAACAGTTTGTACTGGGGGCTGGTAGAATAAAGTCCGTTTGGAATACGAATTCGACTGATTCGGACATTTGCGTTCACACATACAGCCCCTCCGGTTAGAATCTAGATTATTTTAGGGTTGCAGTGCATGTGTGAAAGGGGCTATAGCGTCCCAGAGTTCCTCTTGGCTCCCCAGTTTCTGTGGAATGTCCTGTCCTCTTGGAGAGGACAGCACTGTAATGCCCCTGGTTTTTGTAGTGTAATTTTTTTTGTAGTGCAAATGGCTGATGCAAAACAGACCACTTAGAGAAGTAACTGCACTGATGGGGATTTAATTTATGCCACGAAGTTCAAAAGGATGCAAGTGCTAGGTTAACTAAGGTTGGTTTAGCGATGCTAGATTAATGGACGCACCATCATTGTAACTTGATAAGTTTCACAACATGCCTCGCTATTGTAACAACTGTTAAGGCTTGCAGTTGTGTAGTGACTGAATTCAGAGGTTGCACCTTGCTGTATTTTACAGCCATGAAAAGTAGTCTCACCCATGAATCCTTTATCTGATTGACTTTGTGTTTCCCGCAAATTACATAATCTCTGTGCATTGTAATTGTACATTGCTATTCAAGTTAGCTGACTTTACTAATTTGTAACCTTTCTTTTTGTAGGGATGTTGCTTCAGCAACGTCTGAGAGAATTAATGATCCCACGGGACATTTCCACTCACACTATAAATGTGCCATTGTCAAAATGTTTTTGAGTACTCGAACGCTCGCGCGCCCTGTGCAACCCCCTACTGTCCAATCTATCTCTCTCGCCAGTTACTTTCCTTCTCTCTCGCAAGCAACTTTCATTTGTGAACGCTGACCATTGGACCTGCCACTAGAGGGCCTCAGCCCCCCCACACAGGGTTGGCTCTCGCGGGCTAACCGGACCTCTCTCACCTGGTAACTGGTTATCTCTCACGCAAAAAGGGTTTGGTCCCTCTCGCGTTTTTCACATAACTTTTGTCTACAGCGGAGCTTCATACAAGCCACCCAGACTGAGAGGGAAATTGCATGCAGCGAACAAAACTTAAGGGACCAACTGAACTTTGGACTGTGTGTTGTGTGGTATGACTATGTGGTCCACACAGGCTCACACTCACACTGAGGTCTTGCAAGGGACATGTAAGCAGTTTAATGATGTACTATTGAAATTGGTTTTGAACATTCTGATAATGCTCTGTTTGTTTTGTTTTGTGGAATAGCACTTTATAACTCCATTTCTTTGGCTTATTTATTTTCTTACCAAATTTCTCAACATTATTTGGCCAATTAAAGCAACCCTTTGATTTCAAACCACTGGTGTCAGCTCCATTTCTTCCATTGGGCCTAGGTGTGTACTTACTCTAATGGATTGCAATAGCTTTTAGAAAAGAAATATTGGTGACTGTAGAAGAGTCTGTCAACTCCACGGACTTCAGACCAAGAGATGTGATTGGTCCTCACCAACCATTACTATGCACTGAGCCCAGAGGTAATTCTCAAATGAAAAACTGCCCTTACATATGTGTGTTCATACACCTAAGAGTTTGCTTTCTGTAGAGATCGCTGTGCTGCCCTCCCTCAGTGATTCACTGGTTTGTGCAGGGTCCTCTGCAGTGCTGTGGCTCTGTGGCTACTGAAGCCTTCATCAGGTAACAGCTTCAGCCTGGGCATGACTCTAGTGATTAAAACATATTTCTGCCGTTTACTGATTCAGTAGCTCTGGCCGCCTCTCTGGTTCTGTCTCTCTGTCTTTGCTCTGCAGTGTTGGAAGTCAGAGTAAGCTCCGACCTTTAGACACATTTGTCTTTCAATGTCTGAAACACGGATGAGGTAATACAATGAAACCCTGCGCTACCTACTACACACCAAAAGCACAAACACATTGCACTACACGCCACATAACAAGTTTCACAATCACACACTGCAATACGCATGACACAATAGTTTTAGTATGAGTTCATACTTTGAGTATGAAGTGTTTTGCTCTCCATTTTAAAACTTAGCCTTTTTGTTTTGTGTTGCTGAGTAGCTGCTGCAAATCTGTAACTTTGTCTTCATCTGTTTTTTAATGTGATGTTTCTTGCCTTGCATAACAAACTATAAATGTAGAATATCCTGTTTGCGTGGATGTCATGTCGACCTAAGGCCAGGGAAGTGCTGTCTTTGAGGTGAGTACTCTGTTTATCAGGATTCCAGACAGAACATCATTCTAACAGAGTTTACTGCTGTGGTGTTTGAGTTTTGCCACTCTGTCTCACGTGTTAAACACCCTCATCTGGGGAAGAAAACACAGTGTGGCACCACCTTTAGTATCCAGATACTGAAGGCGGGTCTTGGTTCTTACAGAAACGACCTCACCATCCAAGGGATGATGGACTTTTCTACAAGACCAAGTGGCCTACATATAACTCCACTGTGTGATCATTTCACAGCAGTAATTCATAATGCAATAGCTGTTAGTCTCTGCTTTGTGGTGTGATTTTTTATCTTGCTTTTATCTATTCTCTGTCCATTCCTCTTCTTCAGACTCTCTTGAGCCAAGCTGAGTGTCGTAACCTTGTGAAGGTGGCAGGGAGGATTCTCTGCTCTGGAGTAGCAGTCCCGAATGGAAAAGTAAACTGCTCTGTTTTACTAACAATAATTCTTTAGAGTATTCTCTCTCTCTCTCTCTCTCTCTCTCTATATATATATATATATATATGTATATATATATATATATCCAGCAGGCATGCGATCACCTGTTGGCCTTCACAGAGAATCCATTCCATGCTGAAGGAACATTGACCATGTTGGGTGAAGCTGTTTTTTATTGGTATTCTGCGTCGTGTCTTAGTTTTACCTACAGGTTAACTGAATCACAGTTGAACAAAAGGAATTTTTTTCCCCCTCAGCAATGTTCATTGCTCTCACATGTCAGTCTTAGTTGTATAGTCTCATTGTTTACTTTCTGCCTTAGATTTACCATCCAACTTCTTAGACCTTGGGTACATCTCAAAACTTGGTGAGCTGCCTTGGGAGGAAGGCCTAGGTACTGCATAGTGTGTGTGTGTGTGTGTATGTATATATATATATAAATATATAATAATAAAACATACTTGAACCATGGTTAATGAACAATGAGGCAGGTAAATAGAAAAACAGTTTGTTACTAATGCCATGTAGTTAGAGCTGCTTGTCTTGGACCCACTATTGTTTTCTAAGAATGGCCCTAGGCTTAAGAGTATCAGTGCTCTACGCTGTAACAAACTGCTGTCATTTCTGCAGTAAAATTTGACACTAACTTCTTGTTCTGTCATTTTGCAAAGTTTAACTGTATATTGCAGTGCATCATGGGTCTGACAGAATTTTTACACAGTAACATATTGTAAAATTACAGGCAAGTTGTGTTCTGACTGTAGATGATGCATATTACAGTTACATACTGTTGATATTGTGTTGCGCTGCAAGGTGGTTTGAGAGAGGCGCCTGACATGAGAACATTTAATGATGGAAGCAGAGGAGCAGCAGCGGTGTCTATCCACTCATCCATAATACAAGTTGAACGTAAACAGCCTACAAAATTGAAATATGATTCAACTTGTTAGTTAACATAACCTAAGTTGACCATGTATAAGCCTGGTTTGCACGCCCACAAATATTGTTAGCGAGAGAATTTTCAGAGCACATTCCGAACAAGCAATCCAAGGCGAAGCAGTTTAATGGTAAATCAAAAGTAAAAGAATAGTGGATATAATGTTACAATGCGACTCGACATCATTAGCTAACCCATTTCAAATTTCCATCCGGTAACTGAGTGTAGTAGACTTAAACTAATGTCTATGCGTTGTAATGTCAGGCACGAAGCAGACACCAGACCACCTCAGTTGCCAGGCAACTTCTGTTATTTGAATAGAATACAAGATAATGTTGTAAACTAGATAACACTTAATAGTTGTAATTTACATACAACAAAAACCTGTAAAAGTTATCCTGTAATATAACTTGATTATATTGATTATGTTAATTGCTGTAATCCTTTTTACAGCAATTAACAGCAATTTTACAATACTTTCTTGGCAACTTTTTTTGTCAGGTATTTACTGTGAATTCTACAGTTGATTCTTTACTGTGTATGTAATTACAGTGGGAGTTAGAGACTGCAGTGCTATACTTTTGCTGTTCTTGGGATTATGCTCTGCTGGACTGAGTGATGCTTTTTTATTCCTGGGATCTGCAGAATCTGCTTTTCCGGTCACGGTCCTGAATGCTCCTGTCACCAGTGGGACTACCTTGAATTTCACCTTCTCTAATTCCTCCTTCGGTCTGGTTTCTCCAGCTTCTTGTATTTCGTCTTATAGATGTTGCCATCTAGATGTTGGGAATGTCACATCTGTCACCACTGCTGTATTCTGCTCTTTCCATAGATCCGGTCGGTTAGCCATAACACGTTTATCTGACCAGATCTGGAAGTCCCAAAGCACCTTCGCTCCATTTTCCATCACTCACTGTGGTGCCTCCCATTTGAACTCAGGAGTATTTAACCCATATTCCTTGCAGAAGTTTCTGTATACGATCCCCAGCACTTGGTTGTGCCTCTCATCAGTGTATGCTATCCGTGGTACAGCTATAGGTTGTGATTGAGCTGATGCTGAATGTTTGTTTGTTGTGCTGCCATGATTAGTGCCTGTGTGCTTCTTCTTCCATGGTATCCATATCTACCTGTTTCAACATTCTCGTAGCAGCTTATCCTGGAAGACCATTCATTGGATATCGTCATGGATGTTTTTTATGTCTCAGAACAGTGGTCTTGACACTTTCAAGGCGTCTTTCCCCTTCCTTCCGACTAGTCTACAGACTCTGTGTGTTGAATTTTGGGTCGAGTTCTCTGTGCATTTTGAGGAGTTTCTGGGTCTTGGTGTCAGCAGCTTCCATATCCTCTCTTGGACGGTTTATTGTGGCAGAGCTGGGTAGCTGATGAATGGCAGGGGATATGGGTTGATGGCTTTGATCTTATTCCTCTCCTTCTGCTGGCTCTTCAGGACCTGTCTTACTCTGTGGGGGTTCTTAGATGTTGCTGTCTTTAGTTTCTATCTCGTGCTTCCCATGTGACAGGAGGATCCCCAGGTATTTGTAGCTGTCCTCTCTGTCTGTTATGTGGTACTTCAGCTCCCTCTGCCCTGATCACTTCCCATCTTTTTACCGTCATCCAGCCACACTTCACCAGTCTGAACTACATCCTGATGTCATCGCAGTAGATCCTGGTCAGGTGGGTCAGTGAGTCAATCTCTTAGTCTTGGCATACAGTTTGATGACGTCCATGTACAGGAAATGGTTGATGGTAGCTCAACTCTTGAACTTGTATTCATAGCCTTTCTTTGTGATCTGACCGAGGGGGTTCCAGACAATGCAGAATAGCATTGCGCATAGTGTATCTCCTTGGTTTATACCAAACTTAATGGTCAGCTGGGCAACTGTCTTTGGGTTAGATTCTAGTGTTGTCCTTTAGTGGCCCATAGGGTTCTTTAAAAAAGATCCTTAATATCTTATCGGCCTTTTATAGTGCAAAGCATTCAAGTACCCATTTGTGTGGCATTGAGCTGTTTGCTTTCTTATAATAGGTCCAAACAATGCTCAAGTTGTCTTGGTGGATGACTCTATCTGGTGCTTTGAGCCTCTGGTGTTTCCAGTTCTCCTCTGAGCCACTGTATTTGGATACCAGGTTCATTCAAATTGGTGTCTGTGATGCCTGACAGGAGCTTCCATGTTGTGGAAAGGCAGGATATTAATCAGCAGTTGGATGGTATTGGTCCCTTCTCGGTGTCTTTCGTGACCAGTGCTGTCCTACTGTGGGCTAGCCAGTCAGGGTTTGGATTCTGTTGCTAACAGCTGGTTCATTTGTGCTGCTGGGTTGGTTTGCAGAGCTGTTTGTTTAGCCAGAGGTCACGGTTCATGCCAGATCCTGGTTCTGCCCAGTTCTTCATGACTGTGACCTGTTCTTAGACATCTGCTGTTATGATGACTGGTTCCTGCTCTGGGAGATGTACACTCTTTTCAGGTCTTAGCCACTGAGCGCCACTTACTCACTCACTCACTCATTATCTAAGCTGCTTATCCTAATTAGGGTCGTGGGGGGTGCTGGAGCCTATCCCACTGTTCATAGGGCAAAAGGTGGGGAAACACCCTGGACAGATCACCAGTCCATCGCAGGGCAGACACACAGACAAACACACACACACACATTCATACCAAGGGGCAATGTAGTGTCTTGAATTTGCCTAACCTGCATGTCTTTGGACTGTGGGAGGAAGCCGCAGGAAACCCTCATGCAGACATGGGGAGGAAACCCCCACACAGACACGGAGAGAACATGCAAACACTTCACAGAAAGGACAGGCCGTCTGGCTGGGAATCGAACCCGAGATCCTGGTGTGAGGCGACAGCGCTACCCACTGCGCCACCGTGTCGCCCCACTGAATGCCAGTGTTGTCTATTTCTCCCACGTGCTCTCCCAGCACTGTTTAGATTAGAATATACTTTGGATGGTTCTTTGGAGAAGAGTGTATTTTTTCTTTTGCCCTCTGCTGCTTTTGTGTGTGTGTGTCTGTAGTCTGGCTGCCAGTGCTGTTATCCTTTGTTTAGCAGATTCCAAGGCCTTAGTTATGGACATGTCATTGTGCTTCATGAGTAGCCAGGACCTGTCCTTGTGTGTGTGTGTGTGTGTGTGTGTGTGTGTGTGTGTGTGCGTGTGTGTGTGTGTTTGTCTGTGTGTGTGTGTGTCTGTGTGTGTGTGTGTGTGTGTGTGTTTGTCTGTGTGTCCATTATGCACCATTATATATTGTTGCGTGTGTGCTCGTGCATGCATGCGCGCGCCGTGGTTGTGAAATTCTTGCTCTGCGTTCTGTTTAAATGGTTATATAAAGATTTTAATAAATGTATCTTTCTTACTGGTATCATTATTAAAGAGCTGCATATTTTTCTATGGAAAGCAAATAAGACTGATTAATCTTATAACCGTAATCTTATAATCTTATAACCTTAAGAGTCAGCAGAGAAAGAGGTGTATAAGCCTTCCTTCAGTGGTGCAATCAAGAATGTGGAATTTTCAAACTGTGTAGATAGGCTAGCTCACAACCAGGCTCACACACTGTCAAAGAAATGTTTCCAGGAACAAAAGATGTAGGAAGTGTTAGATTGTCAAAGAACTGAGTCTCTCTTCATGGTTCACACTCTTTCTGTGAGAAAAAGAGTTTGATAGATCTGTGTGGGGCAAAGTGTGTCAGATTCTGCAGTATCCACACTGAATGAAATGCACAACATTTACCTCCAGAACTCAGAAATGTTTTTATTTTCTGGTCACACTACTATTCCTCGATCGTTTCATTATTTCAAGTGTTTTGTTTGTAAGCGTAGGTGAACAAAAGCCTTCTGTTCTGTAACACTATCATAGCTGGCATTAGTTACAGCGCTGTGGGCCCGCAGTGGGTGTTAGGGAGACTCTTGTGAAATGGCAAGAATTTCAGCTCAAAGGCAGAGGACTGTATACCTAAATACAGGCAAAACAAAGATTTACTGACCTGGCCTTGGACACAGCACATGCCTGAATTCAATGTACAAGCCTTTTTCTAAGCTTTCTACAAAGCTATTCTTGCATAGGCTCTCATATCTATGGAAAAAGTAACAGTGTCTTAGGGACTTGATGGTAATCATCTTTTAGTTAATGTGTGCACTTTACCTATTAAAACACAATTCAAACAGATGGTTTTTACTTATACTTTTTTGCATTTGCAGTCATGTATCTGAATGAGCAGGGATTTCTGACAGGGGAAAGTATATAAAATAAAATAAAATTCATCACTTCACCACAAGGTG
>NC_044508.1:19331797-19351797 GCF_902362185.1 Chanos chanos | reverse complement strand
ATGGTGGCGCGCTGTGGAACATTCTTCTGTGCCTAACCCATGATTAAGTCTCAGCCTCTTTCACGCTGAAGTTGATTGACTGTTGAACACACTGTTTGCCTGCCCCCTGATAAGACCCGAGCCTTTGAATTGCACCTGTTTCTCAATCAAGCGCCACTGTGTGCCACGGAATGAATGGCTTTTTTTTGTTTTTTCTGAAAGGCTGTTTTGGTAAAGACAAATTTTTCAAAGTACTTTAGCCTCAAGTGTAGTGCCAGATTTATGCTCACACAATGTTATGTTGTGTAAACAAACAACAAACAAAAAAAAATTCTTGTAGTTTCTTGTCATTTGTATTTTTCCACTTGAGCTTTTTCTACATATTGTCTTAAAACACACTCACACACACACTCAGAAAACAGTCTGTTTTTTCCATCCAGTACATACAACATCTACTGACTGAAAATGTAAAAACTGGGCAGAATTAGCAGTGAATCTGTGACTCTTTGGGTGTAAAAATAACTCCAGATATGATGACATCAACACATAACAAATCAAATTATGAGTCCAACGTATGACTAATATTCTATAAGTGCAGCATAATAGGGGATTAATGTTGGAGAGAAGTGTTAACCTTGACAGCGTCTCTACTGTAAACCCTGCTGGAGCTGGAATGACTCACAGAGGTAAGGTTGACCTGTTTCACCTCTGTCATTATGGCAGAGGAGGGGGAGAGAGAGAGAGAGAGAGACAGAGAGACAGAGAGAGACAGAGAGAGAGAGAGAGAGAGAGAGAGAGAGAATTCATAACAGAAATCAGAGAACAATGTTAAACGTGCTGGGGGAGAAAAAAAAAAAATTGACCTCATCCCAGTCACTCTTTGCCCCTGTATGCTCAGATCAACTCTCTGATCATCTGCTCTGGTCTCAATCAGTTATGCTGTAATCCCAGGAAGGGCTGTGAGGGCATACACATCACGCCCCAGGTTATCCCTTTCACCTGGCAAATAAGTCATTGCCCTGGACACACTCCAGGCCCTCCAAGTTACTGAAATCACACTTCAGATTGAGCACAACTAATCTCACACACTGAGCACAATTTTGCTAGTGGTGTATGTTCAAAACTTCCTTGTCTTTGATTTATGAGGTACCTATGGCGATACACACACACACACGATGAAAGTACAAACAGATGTTTTCAAATAGCTCACTAGGAGTTAATGGGATCACTCTGGGCCAAGTGTGTACACATTGCCTTTGTCAGAGCTCAGGAGTACATCTCCTTTTCAAAGCTCTGATTGGGACCATCAGAGAACGATTTGCAGAAATCCGCCACACGCAAAAAAGAAAAAAAAGAAAAAGAAAAAAGTTTTATGCTATTTCTTCTGTTCTATGTCCTAGGCCCCGGTCCATTTTTTTTGACTGCCTGCATATGCATCATCCTAAAATGTACTCAGAGGTGAATGAGATCCACAATTTCCCCAACCTGTAAATCACTGACAGATGTTTCAGTCCTGATTTTTTGGCTCAGAGTTGAAAAGAAATGTTTAAAGACTATGAAAAAGACGTGCGGACTGCACTGAGGTAATGCAGAGTCCAGAACATTCCATTAAAAAAAAAAACCCCAAAAAACAAAACGTGTTTGTGCTTTAGTGTTGGTACTTTGTGTACGTTTTTACTGACCTTTTTTTAGCTGCTGTGAAGCACGTTCTGCTTTCCATCTACAAAATTTACAGTGCTGTAAAAAACGAATGCTTCTATAAATCATGATGTCATTACTTCTCAGAATCCTAATTCACCAATCAGCATTGCAGATTTGTCCGAGGGCTTGACACGGTGGAGGCAAAACAGTAAACATCGTTTACTCACACTGTGTTCTTCTTACTCTGCCGCTTACATACACGTACACTAAAATTAGCCTGTCAGGCTTGTCAGGTTCTTAAAAGAATGAAAAACTAATGTAGCATTGCAGTGTAATCATTGTAAAACTCAGCTGATAATGTAAACACTTCCGCATTTCTAATTCTAGAATTAAAAAGAAAAAAAAAAAAAAGATGAGAAGCCCAATCTTAATGGAAGTGTGTAGTTCTGAGGGGGTTATGTGCTATTAGTCACAGCACCAGCGTATCTGAGACCAGGTGATGGCTGATAAGGACAATACAAAAACAGAAGGGCCACAGAACTCAATACAACACTGCCTTTGCCCTCTCTGTGACCTGCAGCAAATGGCTCTAGTTATCTCCCCCCACAAACTGGTCTGTACCACATCATTACCTGAGCTTTAGCCGCCCTGTCCAACCTAAGCAACTGTAATAGATTGACTGGCCTGTCTAACCGTGTCTGCAGACCGCGTCCATTTTTAGCACTCTGCATCTGGTTCTGTACCCAGCGTGTGGATGTGTAAAGGCTGTGTTCTGAAGGCAGACGGGGTGAAAGAACGTATAGAAAAAAGAGACATGTTGTGTAGCACAAAAAAACCCAACTTTGGAAGCTTAAGAGTGAATTCCAGTGGGGATTTGAGATTTCCTATCCAACACTGAAAAGCATTTGGGGAAAAAATGTTAGTGGGTGGCTGAGTTTGGCGTCTGGAAATTTTCATCGATATTGCACTCAGGAAGAGTGTGTGAAGTACATTTTGTGTTTGAGTTGTTGGACCACAAAGAACCCCTTAGCGAAAAACTGATAATCAGCTTTTATTTTCTTCTTTTTGGGAAAATCTTTACCATCAGACAAAGCCAAATCTCACCAAATGTGCACATCAATCCTTAAGTGACCTCTAACAGACAACATATTTCTTAAAGATATACTTTGGATCTTATCAATGCAAGTAAGAAGAACCATCGCAAGACCTGATTGGTTGTTGTGAAAAATTCACACCATCAATATGTGAGCTTGTTAAGAGTCTGGTGACACAGACAATACACGTCCACCCGTGAGAGGAAATTTTCCATGTGAACACATGACTACATGACCACACGATCATGGATTATTCCGCTCCCACCTTGAGGTTTACCGTTTTACTTCAGAATGACGCTTGTTTATTTATGGCTAAAATGTGCCCATGAATGAAAAGGAACAACACAAGTTCTTCATGTTTAGATGATAAACCACATTGCAGAGTTAATGAGATCCTTATGGTGATAGCATCCACTGGTGTCAAACTCAACAGGCTGACTGGCCTCAGGCTAAGGACTGTTTCATTTTCACTCAGAACAGGGGATCTTGTCTTTTTCTCCTGTGTTCGCCACAGGCTGGTCCCCTGGTAGACCTCTCTCTTAATGTGTAAAATGCATGTCCTGTCACATTGGCTTCATTTCAATGAGGTCATCAAGGTACACAGACATTAGGTTAGATTCTCAGAGCAAAACCAAAGGCACATTACAGGCTCTATCAATTGTTCCAAATGTACTTCACTTAGGCTCACGGTCCGTGTTTTCCCAAAGTCTAAAATTTACCATAATGTTTGTAATAAAACAGAGACAGTACAGTTGGTGTACAGTTGGTTCACAGAAATGAGAAGATGATCTATTTCAAACACACACGACGGAGACCACGAATAACACAATATGCAGTTTTTCTATAGGACAACGTGCACAGTAGTAATGAGAATGTCAAAACATGAACGTAGCCCCCCCCCCCCCCCCCCCCCCCCGCCTTTACAAATTAATTCAGCTCTTGACCAATCAATAAAGCTAACCTACTGCTTTCATTAGAAGACATTAGCAGCAATCACTGAGTATTGATGGAGTGAACTCTGGAATTCTGTGTCAAATCAATACCTGTTGCCAGAACATGGCCCAGTGCAATGCTAACCACATGACCTCACATTTGTTTACACCTAGATGATTATTCCACTGTGTCTTGAGCCAAAACTAAAAATTTCTCATAGAATTCTGAATAGACAGGGTAACAAATGAAAAGGAAGAACCAGTGAACATGTCCTTGGTGTAATTTCAATGCTAAGTTCATATTCTCACTTCAAACTTCCTCATACACTTTGTTCTGTTTTTCTGAGAATAAATTCAAAGCCGCTCTCTTCGTCATCCTCTGGAACCATTCAAGCAATGCAAGCGTTGAGGAAATAAGGATTTAACCATTGAAAAGTCTCTGTTTTTCTTCCTCTTAAACACCAAGGGCTCTCCTCTCCTTTCTTTCCCCGTCAACACAAGTCCACACAGGGATTGGTCCTGCTCTCCTAGCTGTGATTGGCTGCCTGTCCTTTCTGTGAGAGCTCCACTAGTATAAAACCACAGGCAGTGAAGAGTAAAGCATCGTGAGGACAAGACATTCTAAACACTGTTGCTCTCTCTCTCTCTCTCTCTCCTTGTGGAATCTCTATAATAAACCAACAAAATGTGCAAAGGGCTTGCCGCCCTCCCAGCGACGTGCTTGAAAAGGTATGAGAGACATTTGTTGTTTGTTGGCAGTGTGGCTTTTTCATAGCTGTAGTCACTTTTTTTTTTAGATTTGAATACAAGAACAGTGATTGCGTTTTACAAGGACTGTTTTATCCAGAATGTGTTTCTGCATTAATCATGTTAAAGAGAGCTGCTATTGCATCTGTACAACTGCAATTATAAAGTACAATATTAGACACTATTAAAGATCATTTGACATTGTTTAAGGAACAAATGCTTTATTTGTCTGTCTTGTTTGTAATTTTATTTGAATGTAACTTGAAAAAAAACCCCAACTAATCAGGAAACAAGGTTTCTCCATTAGTGGCTTGTTTGGCAGATGTTTTTTTTTTTTTTTTTAGTACTTTGGATGATACATCTGAATATTTTTGGTGCTGTGAGTCTCTTTCATTCATGATATGTTCATTGAGTATTACTGACTGTGTTATTTCTAATGCCCACTCTTACAGCGCGAAGGACATTAAGCATCGAATCGGCTTTCTCCTCCAAAGGCCTGAGCCTCCTCCTGAGCAGAAGGCACTGAAGGAGAAGGAGAAAGTCACAGAAGCGAAAAGGTGAGAGGAGAACTAACATATCCGACACTCAGACAGGAAACATGTCACGCTCAGGCTCGTCCACTGCCCTACCTGTGTACACGTCTGCGCACGCACTCGCGCACGCACGCACACACGCACGCACGCACACACACACACACACACGCTCAGGCTCGTCCACTGTAACTCTCTGTCCTGCCCTGCCCTACCTGTGTACACGCCTACGCACGCACGCACGCACATACACACAGACAGACACACAAAGACAAACAGACAGACAGACAGACACCCACCCACACACACACACACACACACACACACACAGACAGACACAAATGCGTAGACACACACCTTGACACAAATGTGTGATTACTAATTTTGATGATTTTGATGACTTGCTTAGAAAGAGTTATAAACAACTTAAACTAAGTCTTTAGTAATTTAAGATGAAACTGCTCATTTTGTGTGCTATGTACCCAACTGTAACCTTTTAAAAACAGCATAAGTGAGTCTTTTTCCCCTTCGGGGCATCGAATGCTATAAAGGAAAATGATGTAATGTGAAGTGTGTAACGGTCTCTGTGGTTAATAAGTGCATGATTATGAGAGCCAACTAACTGTTAATGATTAAACTTTAACACTCATTGATTCACTCTGGTTTTAGGACTAATCCCGTCGAGACGGAGAAATGGAAAGCGTCGTTTTCCAGCCTCATTAATAATGAAGGTAAGGATATTTGAAGGACATTCAGTTCAGTCAATGATATTACAAACAATTGAGTTAAACAGTAATCACCAGTCGTTCAGTGCTGCCTCTAGTGAACAGCATCACAGAAAACAAAAGAGCATATTCAACTGACTGCCAAGTCAATCAATAAAACTGATCAAAGATTCAGTTATACGGTTATTATGAGTCATGAGGTACTGTGTTTGGAGAGTGACATCACAAAACACAAACAGAGGAGAGACTCAGGCTCCATGTGGATCAAGTGAAATCTGGAACATATTACTGCCGAGCAGTTACTGTGAAACCTTTCATTTTCAATTAAGTGGCAAAGTACCTCTGGCCTGTGGCCGTCTCGGTTTAAGAGGCTGCGTTTTTGTCAGCGTATTTGGGCTGGCCAGCCAGCTCCCTCCAGGCTGTTTTCTCAGGGTTTGGACGTGTGCTACGTGTCCTGCAGCCTGCCCTGGGTGGCCCTGACAAGCCTGAAGCTCCTCTGTTATGACCCCGCAGGGGTCAGCTGCAGAGCGGACACAGATAATGAACAGAGCTCCTCTGAGAACCCCCTATAGTACAGAGACTTGACCTCCTCATTCCTTAACTTCCTCTGACAGAGAGGGAGAGAGAGAGACGGAGAGAGAGAGAGAGAGAGAGAGGGAGAGAGAGGGAGAGAGAGAGATGCAGACTGGAGGAGACAAGGAGGGGGGTTGCATTCATTATATGATTCGGCTTTCAAAAAGAAAAAAAAAAATTAGGACAGAGAGCATACAAATGAATGAAACTGAAAGCATTATCCTTTGAGTCCACTGTAAATGGATTCTCAGGGCAAAAAAAAGGACAATTAACAATTCATCATCAGTCATTTAGAAGCTGTAATTGGATTTCTTTGAACATGAATTACATTAGCTATGAGATCAAAACTCAGGGCTTATTGTTTTGTCTTTCAGTGGGTCGTGGGGCTTTCATGGCTTTCCTCAAGTCTGAGTTCAGTCAGGAGAACATGGAGTTCTGGCTGGCCTGTGAAGACTACAAGAAAACACCTACAAACAAAATGGATGCTAAAGCCAGAAAAATCTTCAAACAGTATGTGGAGGTTGATTCACCGAATGAGGTAAATGTCTCTTCACTGACTGGCAATCAGCAAGAGCCAAAGAGTAGTGAGAAACAGCTGTTTAATTCCACTGACTGCGTCATGAAATATAATATTGTTTATTCCAACAAACTGTCTTTGTTTTATAGGTAAATTTGGACTCTGCCACCAGAGAAGAGACTCGTAAAAATTTGGAGAAAAGCGATGTCTCCTGTTTCGACGAGGCACAGAACAAAATTTTTATTCTGATGGAAAAGGATTCGTACCGTCGTTTCCTGAAATCAAAACTGTTCCTGGACCTAGCGCAGTTGACCCCTGACGGAGTGACCTGCGGCCTGGAAAAAAGGGCGAAGAGACATCATGCTGGTTTTAACCAGTGTCTGCCTCATTGCACCTAATCTCTCCCCACCTCCCTTCCCCCAGGCAACCACACAACCCTGACACGAGTGGCAAAGCTTCAGCAGTTAGGCCGAGACTTCTAGTGCCGCTTTTACTGACCGATGGAGAGCACTAGGAGGAACAGCCAGAAGTACCCCTCCCTCCCTCCACCCCCACCCACCTACATGTCCTCTACAACTGAAAACAGTCGCAGTTCACCCACAGGTGGCGCTTAACCGTTCCAACATAGCTATGTGTTATTTTCTTTTTAAGCTGACTTATAGATTGTTTATAATCCATTTTTTTCCCCCACAATATTTATTCCTTGGGCTTAAGCCTTCCTGGAATTGATGTGTAAGATGAAAGATGTTTGCGTTTTCATGGAACATGACCCAAGCTCTGCTCTGACAACGGCCTTATCATCCCACGTGTGGCCGTCCCTTGACTCCAGGTCATGTTTCCACACATAACACGAGAAAAAAACAAAACAAAACAAAACAAAAGAACAATCTACCTCTGTGCCTGCTCCTACACCTACCCCCATCTGTCTATTGTTGGAGAAGGAAAAAGGTAATAGTTACTGCGATTGAGTTTACAATTGAATGACTGTTACATTTTTGCTGCTCAGATGTTTCTGACTGTGAAACATCATATTTACTTAAACAAGCAGCACCTGGATGTCCACATCCTGATAGAGAGACATTATACATGGAACTCAACTCTGTAAATACCCAGACAGGGCATGAGGTGTCTCCTCTGGCATCACAGTCAGAGAACACAGATATGTGATCAGAGTCAATGGAAAGTTTGTCTGTGTAAGTAGAACGGTGACATCGTATATATATTAGACTGTGCATCTTTTAAGAGCCGCTACAGTGGTCGTATTGGTGACTCATTGTGTTGTTAAGGCTTTGAGAAGTCGCATTCGTGTAATCCATCTGAGGTCCTGAATAACAACTGAAGCTTAGCTGTTGAGCCCTGTTGACAAATGAATGTGTTACATGTGCATGTTTGATGTATCACTTCTAATGAATATCAATGTGTGTTTTATTCTGTGCTGTATCTTTACATGGTACGACTCTGTTTCTTCTCTTAAATTGTGTGTATGTGTGTTTTTTTTTCATTGAAATAAAGGGTGATATGTTGGTTGTTTACTGACGTGTTTACTGATATATTTATTATTGTTCATAAATAAAATAAAAAAAATAAAATAACCCACAACATGATTCAGGTGGTCTGTGAGATCCATTCAACACAGCGGTGTTCGTTGGTTTGCGGTCTTAGCTGATCGATAGAAACCACACTCTGGAAGGATGTCCAGAGATCTTCTGCCTGGGGAGATTTCTTTAGTTTAAAAGTTAAATGTTAAATGTCTGGTGTGCTTTGAGTGGAATCACACACACGCACATGCACATACACATTCACACATATGCACACACACACATACACAGGCATGCACACACACGCACACACACACACACACACACACAGAACTTTCTGATGAGCTTTTTGGTAGGCTGCCGTGCAGCATGGCTTTTAACACATTGTAGGAGAAGAAACAGATCAGGCAGCTATTGTGTGGTGGTGACAGTGAAGGTGAAAGGTGTTTATGCTTTTGTAAGTGTGTTTTCTTCTCTAATTAGTGAAGGAAAGTGAACATGCAAGGCCAAAAGCACTGGGAGATTTTCCACTCAAAAGGATGATTTTGTTGTGTGTATCAAAAAAAAAAAAAAAAAAAAGTGTAAATTACCTTGTATGAACAAATGAACAAGAATGAACACGGTCAGTCTTTCCATGTTGTGTGTACTCACCCGTTCTCTCTTGACCCACTCCATTATCTGCTTTCATCTGTCGCTGTTCCTCGTATCCTTGCCTCTGCTGACGTCTGTGATGTTCTGCTGTGTTATCTCAGGGTGATGGACACAACGGCTTTATTTGATGGAGATTCATAACTATAAAAGTGCTGAGCAATGAACTGACAAGGAAGCATCCTGTCACACTGAGAATCTAATAATTTGAGAGGATTCAATAACAAAGACATTCTGTCCACAGACATCTGATATGACGTCAGTATGAACAAACCCCCATCCCTGCCCCAAAAAAACAAGCCAAAGAAGCCAACCAACCAACCAACAAACACCAATCAACCAACCAACCAACCAACCAACCAACCAAACAAACAAACACCAATCAACCAACCAACCAACCAACCAAACAATCAAACACCAGCCAACCAACCAACCAACAAACACCAATCAACCAACCAACCAACCAACAAACCAAACAAACAATCAAACACCAGCCAACCAAGTAACCAACCAACCAACAAACACCAATCAACCAACCAACCAACCAAACAAACAATCAAACACCAGCCAACCAAGTAACCAACCAACCAACCGACCAACCAACCACCAGCAGCCCCCTGCCAAATAATTTCAATTAACATTAAAACCTTTAGCCATGGATGCAAAGCAGAAAACTAGGGTATAACACTGATGTAAAGCCATGTAACATCAGCCTCTTCCTTTCCTCAGCTGTCAGTTTACAAGCATTTCCCCTGAACACAGAGCATGTAGAAATTCACACTGTTTCTATAAACTCATCTGTAACTGTGCAGGCTCCACATTAACACTGCTGAAATGTGATGATGGGCGGAGGGGGGGTTGCACCCTGAGTCTGGCTGATTGTCTTTTGTTTGTGGTGGTAAAACCGAGAGCTGCCAGCCTCAGTCAGATTCTGCTATGCCAAACAGGCTCCACTTAAGTGGGAATTTTGAATCAGTTAGTGGATGCCGGCGGATGTGAGGCTCGTGAAATTTCCAGGAAGGGTGGGGTGTCTGTAATAATTTAAATATTAAGATCACTACATTGCTAGCTGTCATTCCTGGGTACTCCCATATTAACTTACCTATGTAGCCATCATCCAGTAGTATCAAGCTGAATTATGGCACCGTTCTCTGGCTAACGTGTGACAGTGTCGACCAGAATAAAAGTAGATTACTTTGATTTAGCATTAAGCATTACCTTGACAACAGCCAGCCTAATTAGGAACAACTTCTTAAAAATAGCTAGCCAATCATCTAACAGAAAGGCTGTTGCTAGATCAGTAAGGCAAGCATTTTCCCCTCTCCTCACTCTCTGGTAGCCCCTCTTGCTACTTTTGTGTTGCTGTGAAACTCTGCCTCAGGAAAGCTTTATGGTCTGTGTACGTGTCCTCCCCGATCCCGTTTATGGCCGTAGTCCCTGTCGTTGTGTTTGCAGGCGTCCAGCAGAAACTCTGGTACCACAGAATGAGGCGCAGGGGACATTAAGCGTGCCTTACACAAACACAATCAAGCCAGTGCATTTAAAATCTATGGAGACAGAGCAAACAATCAACAGTCGCTGATGTACACCTGCAAGGCCCTTTTCACTTCCCTGATCAGAAAATGAGCTTTTGGACTTCAAACGTTTGGACCGTAGAGCCAAAATGCCGGTCCCAGCCGACAGTCCTGGGGTGTATTCCAGAAAGAGGGGTTTAGTGAAAACTCAGAGTTAGTTACCTTTCAGCAAGTAGTAAACCTCCTAATAGAAGAGCCCTATGGCTTCGTTCTCCTAGCAAAACAAAGCCATAGGGCTCTTCTGTGAGGAGGTTCACTACTTACTCTGAGTTAACAAACTCTGAGTTTACACTAAACCTGCTTTCTGGAACACCCCCCTGGTAAAGCATATCTAGGACTAGGTTGATCTGTTTGATGTGGGCATTTTTTCTCCAGTGTTGAAGGTCGTTTGTGAATAACTGCGACATCGATGAAGGTGCGCTACAATGTTTTGTTGTCAGTGTCAGCGGTGTCTTTACCAGGAAAGATTAAGGCTACGTCACAGTTAACACCGTTTCAGTCTTATAACATTGCCTCGCTTTTGCACTCAGTTATGTGAGAACATTTTGTTTTGTCAGTTGACCTGAAAAAACGGACGTGAAAATCACAGTTTGAAAACATTCAGATTTAATTAAATTAGAAGTTGATAAATAATAAAAACATGAACCTTCAGGAATGTTTGAGGTCCCCTGTACAGGATATGGCACAAATGTTTGTTTTACCTTGTCCAGAATCACTCAGCTCTTCAACAGTAACAGATGCACGGGCCAAGATTATCTGGCAGTCCAGTAACGTTTAGGATTACCTTCCTATTTTGTACTCAAAGCCGGCAACACTCTCTTCCATTATTTATATTAATGGAAAGATTGTTTAACCAGAGAATCTATTATGAGAAGGGACGAGCAAAAGGCCAGTTCTCTTGTTTCTCTCTTGTTGCCTGTGTTCAAATGTTTCCACATGTTACATGACCTGTGTGCTTCTGCACTGAGCTTACCTCACTTTGAGTTACTACAATTTGCATTTATTTCTGAAATTGTCCAAATGTCTGCAATTTCAGTTAAGATTAGATCAATTGATTAACCATCGTTATTATGGGAAAAATTAAAATAATTTCCTGTTTACTTATTTACTGCAGAAATAAGATTAAAGTAAATTTTTGCTTGAATTAAAATAATCCCTGTACACTTCAGTATTATCAAGGGAGACAGAGTTAGAAACAGCATTGTCATTTCAGTTTTATTGCGAGTCTCAGAATGAGGGGTTTTAAATTACGATTTTGAGCAGTTCTGTGGGGAGAAAAGTGTACGTTGTCTGTAAGTTATCTCCGCAGTGAATCCCTAAGCATGATGTGTCCTGGGTTTGTTGACAGTGACAGTGTTGTCATGAGTGACATCAGTCATGCTTATTTAGGGGAGAACTTAGTCTGTGCCAAACAGAGACAAAAACACATTTCTCTGAGATTCTTCACGTCTCTGCTCAAACTGTCATCATGCATCCCCCACGAGGGCACTGCACTCATAGATACATTCACTGTGGGAGATTATAGTGGTTTGTGTTTGCGCGTGTATGTGCATGTGTGTGCGTGTGTGTGTGTGTGTGTGTGTGTGTGCGCGCGCGCCGTGTGTGTGTGTGTTGAGGTGGCACATCCACCTATAGAACTGACAGTGTGATTCCTGATGTAGTGGTTTTTTTTTTTATCAATTTCATTTCTTTTTATCAAAACTTATTTTGCTGTGCACTGGTTGGCACTTGTGCCCTGGTGTGTGTCTGTTTGGCTGTTTTAGACTGCTGAAGGCTTAAATGAATGCACTTGTGAACTATTGCCTTTTGTACACAGTGTCTCTCACACAGAGATTGTAGGCAACACACAGTGTTTCAAATTAGGAAGGTAAGACCATGAAATACACAGAAAAGCCAGTGCCAAACTACTAAGGTTTTTGAATCAAAGAAACCATATACTCACCCTATAAGCAAACAATCCACTTGCTTGATGCACAATACACACCTGAAAAGTGAAAGTGTCCATCTCCAGCATTTGTACTAGTTTACTTGTCAGATTGTACATTTAATAGCGTATTTTGCAATAAATCCAACATATAAACCTGTGTAAATGTGTCAGTTTTTATTACAGATACTGTGCCCACCACAGGAGAAGGCATTGCTTGCACCATAGCCTGCCATGTCTGTGTTGAAACATTCTGAAACATTGTAAAATTTTTCATTTTTACAGTGTCACAGAGACAGCTGAGAAAATGGAGCCTCTGAGGCCCAAACACAGTCCGAGTGAAAATGAGGGCGATTGAGGTAAGGGCCCTCCAAAATAATGAGACAGATGTAGCCACTGACCACGTAAAAACTGATGAGAAAGATCTGGAATAAGCCCAAGTGAAAAGAACGAAGGAAATCTAAAAGGAGCTTGAGTACAAGTAATGATTCATATTTTAATGAAATGATCTGATGAAAGTTAACGTCTACACACGGAATGAAGGAGCGCCCGGAGCCAGAGCGGAGTTCTACTGTGCTTCTTCTGCACAGAATCAAAGCATACATTCATCCCACTGGAGTGATTAACGAACCCAGCTCTGAATAAACTCCGTCAGAGGAAACAAAGACATCAAATGCAAAAGCAAAATGTCTCGTCCCAGTAAATAACAACATCAGGATAAAACCAAAATAAAACAGTGCAAAGCAAAGAATAAAGGGACATGAATGACATTCAGATCTGATGGGGAAGTGGAAAATGGAATAGTTTCTCAGGAATATATACATGTAAATGACTTTCGAAGGTTTTTATTATATAACAGAATCTCACAACCAGAGTCTCTGGTGGTTGACTAGGCACTGGGAAAATGGCAGAAAATTTTGCAGAAAGAGAGACTGGTTTTTATGGTATGTATTATAAAGGGAGGCGGTGAGAATTCTGAGGGTTGGGAATGTTTTTCAGGATCCAATAATATCAGAGTAGGCTTCGCTGAAACCTCAGACAGAGATGTTTTTCATGTGAACCAGAGATGGGGATGTTTAGACCTTCGTCAGTTCCTCATCACCTGAAAACAAAAACAAAACAAAAAACAAGCAAACAAATGAACAAATAAAGAGAAAAGGATTCTGCTGAGAACTGGAGACAGACAGATTCTAGTTTTCCTAACAGTGGGAACTGTGCATTAAACCATACACCTCACACTGAGTCAGGGAAAGATCCATCACCATCAGTCAGATGTGATGTGTGTTAAGTAGAAATAAACCATGTGTCTAGGACACTATATAGATTGAGTGGCAGTAGGTTGTCCTCTCCGGATAACACACACGCACGCACGCACGCACGCGTGCACATACAGGCACAACCACACAAAGACACAGAGCTAAGGTTATGTAGATGAGTTAATGAAAGTCTGTCAGAACAGAGAGTCTGTGGATTATTCTGTTAAATGGCTTATCTCTCTCTCTGTGTTGTGTTGTGTTGTGTTCTCTCCAGGCTCTTATAAAAGCTTCCTGCTGGAGGACTGCTGGTTGCTCATTAGACCTGCACACTGGTTTTAATGTCATTACCTCAGGACCCTGGGCCTGCAGCCGGGCCCCAGTCACTGATATTGAAGTGGACATCTTTATTCAATGGACACACACACACACACACACACCTAAAAGTCCCCCATCTCCTCACATCCACCCAATCATCCACCTACGTGCAGAAACTCTCTCTCTCCTCTTTCTCTCTCTCTCTCTCTCTCTCACACACACACACACACTCACGCACAGACAATGATTGTTAAATGTTGTTTATGTTCGGTTTTACAGCTAATGTTTAATAATAGCAATACAGGGGAGTAGAAGAGTTTCACCAGCTACACACAAACAGAACTCCTGAGAACATTCCAGAATGATCTCAGAAGCTTTGTCAGGGGAAAGGGACCTTAGAAATATAGTCTGTGTTGAGGACAAAGGCACAGCACATTTTAGTTTCTCACAAGGAGCCAAGAGAGCAATTCTGTTCTCTTAAAAGGCTTTTGGATGTTAATATAATGTCTCGGATGTTGTTAATCAGTGTAATCTATATTTAGAGTATGGAGGATGCCAGAAGACGCATTAGATACATAGAGAATGTTAGTGCAGCCTGATCCTCACTTCTGAGCACAGAGACCTAATGGATGGCCATATGAAACAGGCAATTTTATAGGCTTATCCAGCCATCACAGTCTTGTATGTTCTTTAACTGCTCCCAGCCGTTGTTTGGTGTACATCAGCCTCATTTGTTTCTACTTGTGTTCTGTGCTGGTGTAATAGGTTGGCAGAACACTAGCATGTGGAATAGAAGATTACACCCAGTGAAAAGCTGTGAGGACATTAGTGAGCAATGTGGACCCCACTGTCCCCCTTAAACACACACACACATACACGCACACACACACACACAGAGAGAGAGAGAGAGAGAGAGAGAGAGAGAGAGAGAGAGAGAGAGAAATGTATGTACGATTATTTTATCAAGCCTATACATGTTGCTCAAGCAATGTATACACTGCTTTGTTCCTGGGAGTGCTGTATTCTGCTGTAAGTACATATCCTTTACATTTATAGATATGTTTAGCAATAAAATACTGCAGGCACATTCAGGCCACATCTGTAGCATCCACAATGTATCAACATGCTCAGCATCCCCAATGATGAACACACACTGAACAAGTTTTATCATCCTGTTCTGACAGACCGACTGTTTGGCTAAGGTCTGTCAGGAGACTGTAAATGTCCCTAGCTCATTTGACATGTGGAAAAATGGATCTTTTGAGAGAGCTGGTGAAGACGGCAGGGGTATTTATTTCTTTATTTTGTGTTAGTTTTGCCTTATACCCAAGGGACCAGTGTGTCACAGGCCCTGAAGTTTATTTTGAGGAATGAGATTTGTAATGAATGTGAACATGTTCACCTCGGAAAATGTTTGTGTTGGCAGCGGCCCTTCATCCATCTGCAGCATTTCACTCACCCAAGTGTCCGCTGCTGATCCCCGCTGCTGATCTCTCTCTCTCTCTCTCTCTCTCTCTCTCTCTCTCTTTTTCTCTGTCACCCTCTCTCTCTCTCTCTCTCTCTCTCTCTTTTTCTCTCTCACCCTCTCTCTCTCTCTCTCTCTGTCTCGCTCTCTCTCTCTCTTTTTCTCTGTCACCCTCTCTTTCTCTCTCTCTCTCTCTCTTTCTCTGTCACCCTCTCTCTCTCTCTCTGTCTCACTCTCTCTCTCTCTTTTTCTCTGTCACCCTCTCTTTCTCTCTCTCTCTCTGTTGCTCTCTCTGTCACTCTCTCTCTCTTTTTCTCTGTCACCCTCTCTCTCTCTCTCTCTCTATCTTTCCTTCACTCTCTGTCACTCTCTCTGCTGCACTCTCCTTTTCTCTCTCTTTGTCTTTCTCTCTGTGACACCCTCACTCTCTCTTTCTCTCTCTCTCTCTCTCTCTCTCTCTCTGTCATTCTCTTTTTCTTTGTCACTCTCTCTCCCTCTCTTTCCTTCACTCTCTGTCACTCTCTCTGCTGCACTCTCTTTGTCTCTCTCTCTTTGTTTCTCTCTTTGTCTCTCTCTCTGTTGCTCTCTCTGTCACTCCTTCTCTCCTAGTTGTCTCTCGTCTTTGAGGTTCTCTATGTTCAAAAAGGGAAACACCTTGTTCTTGTGGGAAACTCAAGTAGTTGTGAGTGAATTGGCTGCCTGTTTCTTATTCATTCAGATTGCGTACTCTGCTAATATGATCTTACAAAAAGAAAATATCAAGTGAAATGTTATTTATGTTTATATATTCTTGGCATTAACATCAGAAGAGCGCACTGAGTAGGCATGAATGACAGCTCATTAAAAGGTATGAAATATGTAAATAAAAGCTCTTGGGTATAAGCCTTGCATGTCTGTCACAGACACAGGGCTGGCTATATTCCACAAGCCTGTTCATAAAAAGAAAGTGACACATCCCAGTCCAAGATGTTTTTGGTCTTTTATGAGGGAAAGGATGACAAGCTTGTCTCTTGATATGCCATGATTAATGTCTCACACAATAAGTGCTTTTCCAGCATTCCTGAATAACTTAAAAATAAACGTTTGTTAAATATTAGATATTTACATTTAAAATAAATACATCTTCAGAAATTTAGTGTAAGTTTAGTGATTTTTATCAGATTCACTACAGGAAGTACATGCTCACACTACATGTCAAATCAGGGTTGGCATGCAATAAGTCCTTACTGATTTTTCTCCTGTTCTTTTCTGCTGTTATTTTCACGTGGGATACACACATTTCATAACGTCCTAAGGGGGAAAATTTGTGAACATTATTGCTACCATTACACCTCACATAGTTATATTTTGTCATTACAGAAGACAAATCAATTTCAATTATTACTTTTAGAATGTTTTTTTTTTTTTTTGTTAATCAATTGTTTGTTTGTCACAAAACATCTTATGATTGTTTGAGATCGTAGGACTTTCAGCAAAGTTAATCATCACTGTATCCCTGAGAATCTTTGCAAGGTATAGTTTTACCGTTGCCATGGTAACTAATTTTTCATGGTATTGGTGAAAACCTGACTGGCAGAGTTATGATCTGAGGAACACAGCATTACCAATAAGGACTTACAGTAGTACCAAACACCGCAGAATATTGAAGATATATGTAATTATATACGTTTGTTTAGTGAAATAGTTGCATAATTAAAATATAGGAAAAAGAAAATAACATGCATAGAGTATATATGTCTCCAGTGAGGGTATAACGATTGCACACTTCACAATTACACACATGCAAGTGGTTATAAAATATTATACCTGTGGTTTACATATGAATAGATGTAGAACTGATAGAACACTTCTGAATCTCACTCCACTCATCGAATGAACTCGTCCCCATTTTGGGAAAAATGCTAAATGCTCATTGACATACATAGCATTTTTTTTTTTTTTTTGTAATAACTGAATACGATATGAATTTAGCATGGGGAACTGGATTTTTTTTTATGCCTTTAGTTTTAGTAGCTAGACTATTGCTGGTGTGGGAAAAAGGGGATCTCTTCAGGAGAAAATGTTATGTCCTGTTACTGTTTCTGGAGACCCACTCCTACTCCATATTCCCATCTTAGCAACTTACAGCACAGTAGTGATCACTAAACAAACCTCTTTTCTCTCCGTTTCCACGGAGAGAGGGAGAGAGTGCATGCAAGCACGTCACACTTTCTCCATCTTCATGACTTATGGTGGGGCCCTTAGCATTAAGTATATGGGTCTCTCTCTCCCTCTCTCTCTCTCTCTCTCTCTGTTTTTTTTTTCTTCTCTGTTTACTGCTGTGCTCTGCGAGCCCTGAAGTGAGCATTTCCAAGAAAGGTCAGCGACATTTCTCACCCCCCCCCCACCCATCATCATCTATCTTCAACCCCCCCCCCCCCCCCAACCCCTCCCAGCCCCCATCTACTCAGGCAACTCTGGACGTTTCCACCGAGTTTAGAGAAGGGAAATGAACGAATTAGTAAATTAAAAACAAATAGGTCATGTTCCTAGTTTACAACAGAGGGACGTATTATGACCTGGGGTCTGTGTGTCTATGGGTATGTTAGGTTTTATTTAGTCTACAGGGGACAGCAAAAAAAAAAAAAAAGTCATTCCATTCAGTTGAAAGTTTTACAGTCAACTTGTTTAACATTTTTGGAGCATTCATTTTGAAGAGTGCTTAAAAAGGTGATATTTTAAAATATAATTTGATACTTCAAAGGCTTATTTTTCAGTGGTTTCACTGGAGAGCCAAACTGAATTGAAGGTGTCGTCTATGCTGTAGTCCTAATTAAGAAAAGCTGAAGGATGATTTCAGTGTGGAGGGCTGCAGGGAGACAGCAGAGTACCCTTTTCAAATCACTTCAGATTTTACTAAGAGCCATCTCTGTCATATTTTCAATCAGCTTCAATTCAGGGGCAGTTTTTTTGGGGGGGGGGGCTGAATAGAGAACATCAAGGACACTTTTGTAGTCAAAGGCCTTTATTAGCAGTGGATCCAATTGATTTGAATGGCTTTGTTTGGCTGTTTTTGTGGGGTTTGCAGTCTTGTCTCCCTGCAGCCAGCTGAGTGATTTACTTCAGCAGTTCCTGGTAGTGCTCAGATCTCAGGAACCGGCCGAAGGAGTCTTTTTCCATCAGGGTATAGATCCGACTCTGGGCGAGGTCGAAGGTAGAAGGTGAAAGATCAACCAGGTTACGCAGGGTGACGTCCTTGGTGAAGTGGTCAATGTTGACCTGGAGAGTGCGTAAACAAAAGAATTTTAGGTCAGAAGTGAGAAAGACATGCTGAGTGAGACCGAGAATGATTCTGAATCCAAACGCAACTTGAGTAAAAAAAATATAAAAAGCCTTTTCTTTCTTTCTTTCTTTCTTTCTTTCTTTCTTTCTTTCTTTCTTTCTTTCTTTCATGTCTCTCTAAACACTGCATGACAAGAGGTCAGAACGTGAGCACGTGTCAACCCAAGGTCATTAAAAAAAACAGCCCTCAAGCAAACTGCGAAATTGGACGGAAAAATCAATCGAAAGAGAGGAGCACTCGATGACCATCAAAGTCTTCTTCTCCACACCTTCTCTTAGAAGCCCTGCTGTGTGAAACCAGACCTCGGCATGCGATAACAGGCTTCTGTCGGCACAGCTAAATGAAGGGGCCAATTAGACCTGCTCTCCCATTTGAGAGCCGCATCAATATAAAAATGATTTCACCCCTTTTTCAAAATTCAATAACAGCCCCATGAAAACTTTCGGCGGTCCCTCATCACGGTATGAGGAGAACACACGTAATCTCTATATTTAGTCAAGCTGTTTTTGCCTCGGGGCAGCTGATTCCTGTCAAGCACCGACACTCTGCCAGTGGTAGTAACTGGGGGGAGAGCTGTCTCTTTTGTCCTGCTTGGGTCAGGGTGTTTTGTTCTTGCTGTTGAGAACCTAGGACTGGACTGTAAATGGATAATGGATAATGGAAATGGAAATGAATAGTGTTCTATGGGGAGGTGACTCATTGTCCTCCTCACTAAGACAAAAGCCTGCACACAAACCACTTGATTACTTATCATTGTCCATCTATGATTAAGAGGAAAACACAGGGTACGCACTGTTTTTTTTCTGCAGAGAAGGAGAGACAAAACCGAATACAGATACCTCATTTCATCCACTGATAGACATTATTGAAGATACAGTGACGTTTGAAGAGAGACCAGCGAAGACAGGCCAGTTTACTCTCATCTGCATAAAACCATTAAGACTCTGAACATATAATATGAATGAACAAGTTTATTCATATTATATTTGAACAGACCCACCTCCTTGGGCCCCCCAGTCTGAATAAAGTCCTCGTATATCTTCTTTGCTTTGGCGGCCATTTTCAGGGGGGACTTGGTCTTCTTGAACTCCTCACAGGCCTCCCAGAACTCGATGTTCTCCTGACTGAACTCAGATCTCAGGAAGCTCTTGAAGGTGACCAGGCCATCTAGGAGGAAGTGTAAATGGGAAAGCAATCAGAGATAGAGAGATAAAGACAGA
>NC_044508.1:19314297-19326797 GCF_902362185.1 Chanos chanos | reverse complement strand
GCCTCAAAAGGAAAAGTTAAAGATTCCCATTAACTGTCACACCAGTGGCCGTCTTCATTCAAAACAGGTCCCAACACATGATTTACTTGTTTACTTCATGTATTCTTTGGCTGGGAGCAGAAGATAAAACTTCCATTTTAAAAGCAGCATTCCTTGCCGGCCTTCCGACTCTGAACACCTCCTAATGCTGATAGACAGATCAAAACACGTTTTCCTTGGGTATGACTTTGACTTTGCCAGCTTTACTGGGGCTTACAGACACTCTGCTGTGTAAAGTGGAAGCTGAATAGAGTGGAAGAAAAACAGAGAGATAAGATTCCTCCAAGTCCCTTAAATCTTTGGAGACTTTCTGTGCCTCACTGTGTCTTACCCAGATCCGTATTAAACCTCATACACACAATGTCTTTGGATTTCTTATCGCTACAACGCTTGATCCGCTGTTTATGTTTGGGAAATGTAGGAATGTTTAGCTTTTTTTCTGTTTCTGAAAAGTAGAGCGGTCAAAACTGTAAAAAATACTGAAGAACTGCTGGTAAACTCGTACGGACCCCTGCGAGAGTAGGCTATTTTATTTTCATAAAAACACCAAAAATCTTTCCAATACCGTTAAAAATGTTTTTCAAAAAAAAAAAACAACCCAAAAACTTTTGCAAAGTAAACACAGAACTTCTGTTCTGTTTTTTTATTTTTTTAAAAAACACAGCAATATAATCCCCTTGACATCTCATGTGATAGAGAAGGCAGTTTGCTTCACTAAAAGGTTTTCTCACTAACTTTTGATTAAAAGATCCTGGCTGCTGTTTTAAGAGGATCAGAGTGCAGAAGAACATGTTTTTAATAGAAGCATGTTGTGTTTAAAGACTCACCTCTCCAGGCATGTCTGGGGTAGAGCAGCTAATCCTTTACACATTTCTGAAACACTTCGATCTTGGTGTACAATGTGAGTCCAAGACCATCAGCCACCGTCTTCTTTTGCTTTTTGAATTAGTCTCCTTGCTGTTTCACGGTTATATACAGCCAGCCCATTGGCCCCGAGCCAGGATTTTGGCCAATCAGAAGTTAACTTGCAGTTAAAGGCTATAGACTGCGCTTCATTGGCTCATGTGTTGTCCTGCAAGTAGAGGAAAGAAAAAAAACACAGTCTCTTTAGTGGTGATGGAGAGCTATAGGACTGTTAAACCAGACTGACGTGCCGTGTTTTACATCCCAGATCTGGTCCTCATTAACAACTTATAGACAACTTGTTAAAGAGTGGAAGAGGAGCGTGTGTGAGCTGAAGTCATTGTGTTTCATGCACTTGGCGTGGAACACACACATGCTCAACAAAGAAAGAGAGGGGAGAAGAAGAAAAAAAGCAAACAAATGAACACATAGATATTTTGGGAAAGATAAGAATGGTTAGATTAGGGGTCCTATTTCAGCTTTATAAACTAATAGCGTTCCAATGTGGTGAGCCATTCAACAGAAGACTTTGAATTTTTAAAGCAGTTGTAAAAGCCCCAACACCCCTCCTCCTGCCAGAGCTGTTATCATGGTGATCAATAAGACCCTAAAAACAATGCTCAGTTTGATTACACTGTGATCAATCATATTTCCTGATTATCTGCACAACGTGTTTCAACACATTTGACTTCTCCCTGTGTTTACGCAGATCCATAATTCTCACGGAGCTCGAGCAGTTTTTAAGCTCGTTTTACAGGACCAGGGAACATCTGCATCTAATATACACAATGCATGATTCTGCTCTCCCTATGGCACAAGAAACTGAATTACTTCAGATATATAACACTGTTGCGTCACTGATATTTTGTAGGATGCTGATGGTAGAGATAACAGAGCTCAGTGTCTAATGGCTCACTGGCGTAGGATAACCTGTGCATTTGTATTGTCATGGCCTTTCATCCTGGCCGTGCCCAGAGGCGGAGAGAGGCCGGCGTGTCTCATTAACTGGGTTCTGTTGAGCCCTACCAGCTGTCTCTCACAGCAGTGCCCTGTAGAACACGCGAGAGGCTCATAAGCACCGACATCAACAATGAAAGGCTCCATACATACTCATGATTCTTTAACGAGCTCTTACATAATTGCTGTTAAACAGAAACATTTTTCTCTCTTTAATTTCACGTGGACGGCCAAGGTCAGATCATGTATCAAGCCTGGGAAAATGCAAAGTGTATTCACCGTTTGTTAAACATTTCAGTCAGTAGTTTGATGGATATCTCACATTGGACATCAAAATGAAAACAAAGACATAATCAGAATTTCTTTTTTTTTTTTTTTTTTTTTTGCCATTGTTTCTCTTGATTTTTGAGAAATATGACTTTGATCTGCACAGAACACACAGTGTAGAAATATAACTAGACAAAATGAACAATTTCTTCTCCAGATTCCAGCCTTAATGTCACAGACATCACATTCGGTATGTTCAAATCATATTGCGCGCTGTCCATGCTGGGGATGTTTTGGTCAGGAGGATCTTGGTGTGTTTACACAGAAAAACCCACTTGTTTGATATGGGATCACCCGCACTCACAAACAACGTCAAGGTAATACATTAATAAAAGTTATACACACCGCACCGTGAGGTTTCTGGGGCAGCATTTCTCTATATTTATCCATATTTACAAACATTAATCTTGTTTGTTGAGTGAAAATGGCCCATAGCTCTTAGCCTCTGCAGTCAAGCAGCCAAAAGTGTTTTAAAGAGCGCATTTGTCGTGAACATTTAGGGAGATGCTGGTCACATTCTGCTCCGAGGACGTCTCAGGCTCGGCAATCAGCGAGAAGTATGATTAAAGCTAACCATAACAAACGTGGAAAACCTGAACAAAACACCATCTTTCAGAGGAACACATAAACAAATGCTGAGCGGCATGCTTAGCAGGGGAGGACAGGACATCACTATAAATACTTATATTTAAAAAAAAAAACAAAAAAACAAGATTCACTCTTCAGGAGCAAGTTTGATGGAACTGTGGAGAGTCTGGGCTTGTTTAAAGTTGAACAGTTCTGACTTAGGGCAAATAACTGACAAGTTATTCCCCCTTGGAGGAGACAGTCCAGTAGCTTTTGGCAAGATGTGTATTTGGGTAAGATGCAGATCAGACAACGTGGGGATCAAGTCAAGTTGCCCACTGGGTGGAGAGAGGGGAGAGGTACACCGCTTACATAACCAAGGGCTCAGCATTGTTCAGTACCTGACAAAAAAAAAGAAAAAAAAAACCTTCGTGACAGCTGCATTCTCTCTCCTCAAGACATAACAAAAGACCATTCAATGTATATTTTGGCATGTCTCACTGATGCCTGTAACGGCAGGGTTTTTGGGGTTTTTTTGTTTGTCCAGATACAAAGTAACAGCAGTTAGTGTGGGTTCAATAATGGTACTTCCTAAAGCCACACAATTATCTTGATTAAACGTGAGCAATGTGTTTCCTTTTTTAGTGGTACCACCCCTCTCTGGCATGAAAGCAACAATGCCAGTGAACAGAGGACCACACTGTAGGACTCTCTGTTTTGTCTTTCTTTCTTTTTTTTTATTCTTTACCCTTTTAAATTTCACATGAAACGGAGAGGGTTATCACACAACGAACCCTTTTGTAAAGTTGAGCTATACATAAACATATATTTAAAGCCCTAGCCAGGAGACAGAACCTGTCACACTGTACAGTAAGTTATCTCCCGTAAGTCATTACAGAGCACAATGTCTCCTCACACCATCAGGCTGAAACGAAACTGTTTTATAAAACCTGGGAACAGTTGGTGAGCGCATCAGTTGTTTGCTCTTGGCTCACACACTCACAAACACACACACACACACGAACACATACACACAAATGAATACATACACACACACACATTCAGTGTCTGACTCACTATTCGCCGTTATAACCCAGAGGCTGGCAACAAATGATCAGATCATACACACACATACACAGACACAGACACACACACACACGCACACACACACACACAGAACTTTCTGATGAGCTTTTTGGTAGGCTGCCGTGCAGCATGGCTTTTAACACATTGTAGGAGAAGAATCAGATCAGGCAGCTATTGTGCGGTGGTGACAGTGAAGGTGAAAGGTGTTTATGCTTTTGTAAGTGTGTTTTCTTCTCTAATTAGTGAAGGGAAGTGAACATGCAAGGCCAAAAGCACTGGGAGATTTTCCACTCAAAAGGATGATTCTGTTGTGTGTATCAAAAAAAAAAAAGAAGAGAGATTCATAATAGAAGACCAACACATGGTCCAAATACATGATTTTTTTACCCCTCATGACAATGTTGTGAGAATTTCTATCACAGTTCTCTCAATCACAGCGGCCTTTAAATAAAGCTCTTTGGAGCTGCGGTGGTTATTAACAGGGAGACCAAGGTAATCTACGGTTTATATACTCTACGGTTTACATAGGCTTTACATACTCTTTCAGCATTTCTTTAAGTCTGAGTATTAGCTTCATGTCAGGGTCTGTTTCGGCTTTAAGCTTCAGCTTCAGGTTTGACCTTTCCTTTTCTTTTTTCTTTTTTCCCTGACATCAAATGTCAGCGCATGGGCGGGTATGGTGGAGCACTACCGTGGGCAGAGTCATTGTCTTATAACTGTGCTATTGTGGACTAAAAATAATACAGCTCTCCATTACAAAATAAACACATAAATGAAAAGCAGAACTACTGTTACTGAAGCTTCTGCTGCCGCGGCCCATGCTGCTGTAACTACTGGACATCTCCCACAGTGTCGCCTGTTTCTCATTCGCAAAACGCTGAAAATCTGCTCCTTGTTGAGACTCTACCAGATTTCAAAGGTTCTGAGGCAGCTTGAAATTCCCGAGGCGATTTTCTTTTTTCTTCCTTTTTTGGGTTAGGGGTGGAGGGGGTGGGGTGGGGGGTTGGCATTCAGTGCTGCATATTGTGTAAAATTATTTGAGATATTGAAATATCAAGCTAAAGCTGAAAACCATATTAAGGAAAAGGACATTTGAATATGTGAAAATGGGTCACCAGGCTTTAATGTACGTTATGCCAGGTGTGGTAAAAAGCTGCGACTGAGTTTGGGTTGTACAGTATGCAGTGGGACTGTGAAACACAGAGAGCAGGGCTTGTTATCTGAGTAGTTTTGTGCTTAATTAAACCTCAATTACCGGTAAAAATCACTTTTAGGAGCAAAGCGTGAACGGAGCGCCTCAAGACTCATTTACAAGACATCCTGCAGTTCACATGCAACAGGAAGAAACCCTGGCATTAAAACTTCTCCTCCTCCTCAGAAAGTGGCAATTTGATAATCTTTACGGCTGTTTACATCACCATAAACCTGACACAAGGAAGGGCACGCTGCAGCTCAGAGCCTCAGAGAGCATCTCATTACCCAGTCAGATATCACAAAGCCACTCGGGAGGAAATTAAAACCATTTTCCCATAGCCCCATTAATTGCCTATATTAAGCCGTTTATTTGCCGAGGCCTTGTGCGAAGACCTCGGGTCTTAATAAAGGAAAAAATGCAGTGCATAAATTATTTGCTTTTGTGAATGAGAACTGCTGGTTCATTATGTAACGGTGGACAGAGCTGAGAAAAGACAAAAAGGATAAACAGAGGGGATTTTAAGACCCTGTTCCATCCCTAAAGAAACAAACCCAGCCTTGATCCACTGACATATCAGCTTCCTATTGAGACTAGAGCCTGATGTTCTCATTGGACTAACTCAGCGACTCTTTGCTTTGGCCAGTAAGACCTCAAAGCCTCCATACTGGTTCATTACGGGAATCGGAAACTGAATCTGGTTTTAGGTGCAAATGAGACTTATCCTTTGGCAGATAAGAAAGTGTAAAACATTAGTTGCTAGCAGCAGCGGTCTGGAAAATGGACATTTTCCGTGGAGGTGTGTAATGGAAGGTGAAACTCGTCCAGTTTTAAAGGTTAACAGTAGAGTGAGGGGCTGGAAGTTGGGGAGGGGGGGTCTCTGTTCAGAATTTGAATACATCCTCCTTTACCTCCTCTTACTCATTCATTACAGAAAAGTAGGTCAAAGTCCTGTTTAATGTAGTGGTACCATGAGCCCTTTGAAACAATATTTAAACATATGGTGAAATGTTGTATCCATACTCATGAAATATTGACATAGCACCTAATGGCATGTGCAGTATCATTCCTGTGTGCTGTTATACACTGCACTCATACATTTTTAAAATACTGACTTGGTATGTAAGCATGTTTCCAACGAACATACTTTAATAAAGAGCACTTATGTAATATTACATTTTTGTGATATGACAGCCGGTGAGCGTACAGTCACAGTCATATTCAGAAACTGTACGCTGGTTACTCTTTGTTTTTGGGGTTGTGACGTGACTAAGCTTCCATTGAATGTTAATCATGAGGTGGAATAAGAAACCAGTGCCACACACGTTGCCTGGACCGTGGGCTGCAGATCCCTGGAAGTAATACATAATATTGTGGCAAACCATTTTAAGGGTTAATGCATTTTCCATGATGTCAGAAAATATGATAATTGATATCAAGTTTTAAAAGGTGTTGTCAATTTTTTTTTTTTTTTTAAATTGAGGCCATGTTTAGAAAGTCAAAAAGCCTGACATCAAACTATAAAAGCTTTCATATTCAATTTCATTAATTGCATTAAGTGATTTCAGACAATGAGGAGGCTGCCAGGCTCCACAAAACACAACTTCAGGAGTGGGAGGTGGGAGGTGCTGGGTTGGATCTCCTTCTGTCACGCTTCAAATCCACACCTCAGATCCCCTTTTAATATTAAACTTCAGATTCTCTTTTAATTTTAAATGGAAACCGACCATTTGGATTCCTTGTTTTGCCAAACGAGCAAGTGTAGTGAAAAAAAAAGATAAAATAAAATTAAAAAAAAAAAAAAAAGATAACCTGAAAGAAAGCACAGTGACCCAAAATATTGTGATATGCCCTGGACCATGGATTTTGTGAATAAAATATATCTATAATATGTATAAGCATGCATACAGACAGATGTTTAGATCTAATAATAATAATAGCAATAATAATAATAATAATTATTATTATTATAATAAGAACAATAATAATAATAACAACAACAACAACAACAACAACAACAATAAAAATAATAATACAAGTTTATTTAGAGCCCAGTATCACTATGTATAGTCTCAAAGGGCTTTACATGTCTATAACAAAGTCAAATCAGAATTATATTATCCATAAGTTAGAGAAAATAGATAAGATCACATTACACCTGTCCTGGCTTCCCTTCATTGGCTCCCAATTCATGCAGGGGCAGATTGGAAGGTTCTCTTATTAACATATCAAATTTTACTTGGGCCTGTGCAGGCCTACCTACAGCTGCACCCTACAACCCCCCTCGTACCCTGCGCTCTCAAGATTCTGGACTATTAATCGTTCCAAGAGTTAAAGAGAAGTCTGCTGGCGACAAGCCTTTTCCTGCCGCTCTCCCTTCCTCTGGAATGCTTTACATACAGCAGTTAAGGAGGCAAACTCTCTCCATACCTTTAAAACCAGACTAAAGACTTATCTATTTTCTCTAACTTATGGATAATATAATTCTGATTTGACTTTGTTATAGACATGTAAAACCCTTTGAGACTATGAATAGTGATATTGGGCTCTAAATAAACTTGTATTATTATTATTATTATTATTATTATTATTATTATTATTATTATCATTATTATTATTAGATACACAAAGAGCTGACTCAGTAACAGTTTGAATCTACTCTTACAGACACTGAAAAGCTGAGGCCTCAGATGTTATAGCAATGTAATAATGTATTCTGTAATAATGTCATGTACACATACATCATCATCATCATCATCATCATCATCATTCCTGTTTATGATTCTCACATTCCAAATTCAAAGATTTGACTTTCCCAAAGCCAATCAACTTTACCTTCACTTGTAGTTGTGTTTACCACCCTTGGTAAATTTGCCTTTGCCGTGATGGAATTTGGTTTTTAGGCAGTAAATTATACCCTGTCAGACATGGTACAGAACCATAGGCCCAGGCAGTGACGAGAGGGCTCTCTCATACATCTCTAAGTACCCTTTAAGACTGAAGGATCCAGTAACTTAAATGTCATCATGCCAGCATCAAAGGCTCTGTGTGAAGGGGGTAAATGACAAGCTGGAGGCTGTAAACAGCCTTTTATAAACACTTCTAGATCTCCTTATTTAGTGCTGCAGACCAATGTAATTACATTTATAATCCTGGTCTGAAGAATTACTTTTGCAGTGTTATAGATGATGCAATTTGATTTGACAGCACAGTACCAAGACAAGCATGATAAAGAGGTGCCAAGCAAAACTTGACACCAGAGTTAAGCCATTATGGAAAATGTCTGCTGTCTGCCGAGCCTGCGTTAGATTGAGGAGATGGCTAAAGAGAGGAGGGCTAAGGCCTGGATAACAGCTCTGCTGTGGGAAAATCCGATACGTCCATACGACCCTATGGGCCTTTTGTAATCTAGAATCTCTGGCCCAGTTTGAGGGAAGTGGAGGATAACTATAAGGAACTGCTTTTCTCCAAAAAGTGAGGATATAATGAGATCAGAGTGGTTTCCCACTGTAGCACTGGTGAACATGTAGAGTCACTGGTGAACATGTAGAGTCACTGGTGAACATGTAGAGTCCCTGGTGAACATGTGGAGTCACTGGTGAACATGTAGAGTCATTGGTGAACATGTAGAGTCCCTGGTGAACATGTAGAGTCACTGGTGAACATGTAGAGTCCCTGGTGAACATGTAGAGTCATTGGTGAACATGTAGAGTCATTGGTGAACATGTAGAGTTAGTGGTGAACATGTAGAGTTAGTAGTGAACATGTAGAGTTCCTGGTGAACATGTAGAGTCCCTGGTGAACATGTGGAGTCACTGGTGAACATGTAGAGTTCCTGGTGAACATGTAGAGTCACTGGTGAACATGTAGAGTCACTGGTGAACATGTAGAGTCCCTGGTGAACATGTAGAGTCACTGGTGAACATGTAGAGTCATTGGTGAACATGTAGAGTTAGTGGTGAACATGTAGAGTTCCTGGTGAACATGTAGAGTCCCTGGTGAACATGTGGAGTCACTGGTGAACATGAAGAGTTCCTGGTGAACATGTAGAGTCCCTGGTGAACATGTGGAGTCACTGGTGAACATGTAGAGTCCCTGGTGAACATGTAGAGTCATTGGTGAACATGTAGAGCCACAGGTAAACATCTGTTGTTTGGTCAGTTGTCTTGGTTAAGAATATGTGTGTGTGTGTGCGTGTGTGTGTGAACGTGTGTATTTCTATACATATCTGGCCTCTGTTTATAGATGAAGAATTTTGCTGGAGGTTTCCAGATGATAATCTTTAAAAGCCGTGATGAATTTGGAAAACCCTATGTTTCCCCTCTGAGAGAGAGGGAGGTTCATACTGTAAAATGAGAAACAGGCTTCTCCATTTTGGGCCTCACAGCTACAAACGAAATTTCCGAGCATGAACTGACTCTCTGTTTGTTTTGACCTACATGAAAACACTTAAGGTAAGCTTGGTCCCATTATAGAACTGAAGCGTAGATTCACAAATATTGTTTTTAGAAAGCAGATGTTCTGCATTAGCACGTCTGACGTGGTGCTGTGTAATAGTCATCAGTGGCAGCCTTTTGCTGGATTAGAACTGACATACAAAACATTGCAAAATCAAGAAGATTAAATATGACACGATCAGGATTCATGTGTTTGGACGACTACAGAAACAAAAACCAAAGACATAATAAAGTCATTGACTTTCATTCAGCTCTCCTTTCCCTGCCCTGGGCCCTCACGCAGTCTCTTTCTCCGCTGCACGCTGTAATCAACAAACTGTTCATGGTCCACTCAGCTCTTCTGACTGGCTCAGAGACTGAAAAAAAAACCTCCAAAGAGCACGTGAAAATGATTTTGCGCAGGAAAAGGAGGTAAAGCAGCCATCACTTTCTCTCATCAAACGGAGGCTTCATGTTGTGAAATGTGGCCAGCTGGGCCAGTCACAGGCCTCTCCAAAGGCCTCCGTCTCAATTCAGACACGCTCAATTTGCATGACCACATTCTTCTGTTACTTGTGGAGAACGAAAATTCAGGTTCTGCCAGCACATCTCAAATCAAAATATGATTCAATTTATTTATTTATTTATTTATTTATTACCATCAAGAGGCCTCAGTGTGCATTTACAGAACGCTATTTCATTGTCAAGTGGGACGCACATTAAATCAAAACTTGTTGCTTCATTAAACAACATACAACCTATTCAAATGACAGCACAGCTTATAATGCGTTTCAGACAGTTCATTTTCACCACCACAAAACTGCTAATACAATAGCCTCCATCAGTGGTGGATCTTAAATGACTCATGACGCAGGAAGTTTCCAGAAGGATAAACGGAGCAGGAAGAATTCCGTTTCATTTCAGAGAAATGTCACCGGAAATACCACCATCAAAGCACATCCCACTCGGTACAGGTTGTTTACGGCTAGTGTTTGACTGGACTGACTTCGTCCAGGAGAGCAGCTGACCAGGTTGACCCGGTCCATACGTGGCTCAGAACCGGGCACACGGTCTTTGACTGTGAACGCACTGATCCACGGGAGACCCTGAGCTCCAAAGCCCTGTGGAACTGAAGGTCATAGAACAACATCATTTTCCTTTTCCACAGGGGACGGACGGCAAGACATTTCCCACGCTTGGAGTGTAAGACGCAGCAGACTCTGTCTATCCTGACCCCCACCGCCCAGGGTCCGATGGAAACACAACTCGCTCTCTGAGTCCACGTTAGTTGTTTGAACACATGGTGGCCCCGGAGGGACCTCTCCCTTCTCTGTTATGACAACATAGGCCATTTCACACATATAGCCAAAATATGATAGAAGATATGCAATGAAAGAGGAGGCGGAAATGTGAAAGGGAAGAATGTCTTCTGGGAGGACGTGTCCAGATCGGCACGTCACGAGGAGAGGTGATACCGTAGCATAGATAGTATGAGATTGTGATGTCATACCAGAGTGCTGCATTTGTCTTTATGGGCACCATGGGATTACGAGATGCTCTCACAGTTTGTACTCGGAATGTCTTTTCATACTCTATGACAAGGGGTCATCTCAGGACAAAAATCAAGAACTGTTTGTGTCAATGAGTCCTCCCAAACACCCACTCAGCCACTGTCGGAATATACATGTGTTGTATCTGAATCACAACGCACGAAACTGGAACAACAACTACAAAAAAGTCTGTTTTTTTTTTTGTAGTTGTTAGAACATACATCCACCACTAAATATAATTCAATGAACTGGTGGAAGTCCTTGGCCCCAGTGTGACTTACACATTAATGTCTGATTGGTTTTAAGCCCTCTACTGTCCGAACGAAGGCAGCTACGCCATTGAGTACAGCTCAGACTGTAGCCAAAAGACAGGACTGCCTCTGAACATAACCATGCTACCCTCTGGTGGTTTCATCTTGACATTGCCCTTGCATTTATGGTTATTCAGATGGCAAACACTTTTATCCAACGTGATTTACAAGCAAGGAAAAATACAATCCAATCATGCACAATCCCACCAATTTTTGAGAGGAAAAAAAGAGAAAAGAATTAACATTATGTATTGTGGAAAACAAAAAACTCAAACAAATAAAAAATGCAATTTGGAACATGGTTTGGATTAGATGGAGTTTAGCATTGCATTTTAGTTATTAATTCCAGGAACAAATATGTTTACCAGTCTGCCTGTCTGCCCAGCTTGTCTGTGGTGTTTACCTGTCTGCCTGTCTGCTCAGCATGTCTGCCTGTCTGCACAGCCTGTCTGCGTTGTTTTCCTGTCTGTCCTGCTGTCACATGCCTGTGTGCTGAGGAATTTGCCCTCCTTCCCAACTTCCCTAACACAATCCATTCAGAGATGGCCTCTATAAATTCAAACCTGACTCTATGCTATCACAGCAAGTCTTCTGTTGTGATCTTATATTTCCTTAATCCTTTCGCTTCCGGAAACTAAATTGTTGTATCCTTATACTCTAATATCCTAGCGCTGGGTAGAGGAGAGTGGCCCACCTTTGAGCGTCAGTTATTCTCTGAGATTCGTCCAAAGGGATTTTTTTTTTTTTTTTTTACGGTCACCTCAGACATGCTCTCTGTGAGTCTGAGGCCAGGAATCTGGAACACTGATTTTCTTTGGACGATGTATGTTGCCAAGGAAACTGTTAAAACATATTAAGATTGTTACTGCGTCAAAATTTCATTACTTTTACTGTATTAAGAACCGTGATGCAGTTAATGACTTCAATATTAAAATGCCTCGTGATTATTTTTAACCTGATGGGCTAATAAGTTGATTGACAGCTGTGGTAAGTGCGTAATATAGTGGATAGTCTTGACCTGATGATGTGAAAAGCTGATACAGAAAGCTCCAGGCATGTTCCACTGTGATGATACCTGACCCACAGGGAGATTCTTCCAGTTTGCCCGTTTGTTGGGATTCTGTTTGTGTGT
>NC_044508.1:19301797-19309297 GCF_902362185.1 Chanos chanos | reverse complement strand
TTTATTTATTACTATTTATGCACTTAATGTACCTTCATGTGTGTAGTTTGCACTTCATAGCGGAAAGCTCTGCTCTCCCCTTCTTCTGCTTGTGTCCATGATTTTGGTTTATATCAGTCGTCTGAACATGTGAGATGTGAGAACGGACACAGAGGCAATATTCTTCTTATCTAAGAATGCTTTTCCTTACTGTCCTGTTTGTAGGCTTCACTCGAGCATACACAGCAGATAAGAGAGACAGAAGCAGGCTCTGAAGACAGTGATAATGCCTGCACCTTTCTGTTGCCCTCTGTCACAATAAATCTTAATCAAACGTCATCACGTATTTGGAAAATACACACCCTGCTTCTAAGAAGGAAGTCTCTCTCACGTTTTTAAATGACCTATACTAATCAAGCTTTGTATTATTTGACTGAGACCGTATTCAGCTGCTGTTATCACACTAATATTTGTTATTTAGAATACAGGCTACGAGAATCATATTCTTCAGAGGAACATAGAGACAATTTTGAAAATAAGATAAGATAATCTTTTATTAGTCCCACATACAGGGAAATTTGCAGTGTCACACCAGCAAAGGGGATGGCGCCATAGCAAGGAGGGTTATAATAAGAATAAAAATGAAAATAAGTAAACAGACAACAGGATATAGTAGATTAGAAATAAGTAAAAACAGACAGGGCACAGTTTAGTGAACATTATACATTCATATTGCACACGAGTGAAAAATATAGAACATACCGGAGTGCGGAGAATTTGGGGGAACAAATATCAAAATAAAATATCACAATATTGCTTTTTAAGATGCTTTCTGCTTGACAGTTGTCAAGTTAATAACCACAGGACATGAGCTTCCTGACAGGGTGCATTTCATTAGTCTTCTGTTATGTCAGTATTAAAGAACAGTGTGACCCAAAAAATTACTCACATTATGAAAAACATGAGTGTATGAGACAATCATCTGACTGCCTCAGAACACAGCTGAGGTATTGGAAAGATTTCTGCGTTTTGAACACCATGTGTGTACGTGTGCCCGTGGATCAGAGGAAGCCGTTGGTTGAATCTCAGAAAGTGAACTCATGTCAGGTTGAACCTTACACCTCCAAGACAGACAAGACAGAGAATATTTGATTAGGCTTAACACAGCCCTAGTCAAGTAACCCTGAGGGAGTCCGCACCACAAACCCTCAGAGACATTATTGAATGGCGTCAGTGGGCGCAGGAAACAGGGAGGCCCTGAAGACTATCGCCCTGCGTTATAGAGGAGGAAATAATATGGTTGTGTAAGGGGGGAGGTGAATGAGCGAATGTGTGTGTGCGTGTGTGTGTGTGGGGGTGCGGGTGCGTGTGTGTGTGTGTGTGGAGGGGAGGGAGGGGGTTGCTTATGGAAACTGGCCTTAAGATCTCTTTCTCTCTGTCTCTCCTCAGACGTAATCCACGCTGTCATTCCTCCACTTGGAAACTATTTCTCTGGAGCAGAGATGAACGTGAAGGGGAGGTGGAGGAACAAGCTTTTTGTTTCCCTCTGCCATACTCCTCTCTCTCTCTTTCAGGGCCAGATAATACAGTCAGGGAGAACATGGCTGATTAAGTCAGTGGAGAGATGTCAGAGTGGGAAGGACTCTTTTGATGGGTATTCACTGGCTCTCTCGGCTCACAAGCAGAGTCCTTCTGTGGCCTCCTGGCATCAGGCAAATGGATCCCGGGCACTGCGAGATTCTGAACTGTCAACAACAAGAACAACAACAACAAAAATCTCATTTTCTTTATCTGTGGATGCAACTTGTACAAATTTCATTGGCTCAGTATCCTTAAACATCACCAGTCTCTGTGGCCTGAGGTGAAGCCATTCTGGGTGTGGAGAGAATTGGGAGGCTCTGCTCATGAAAATGAGGCTTTTTTCTTTCTGCAGGTGATTAAGAATCAGTGTTCAGAATCTGCCTGCCTGATCACATTAATTTTGTAGTGGCATATACCCAATATGAATGTACCTACATGAACATGTTGGGAAAGGTGTAAACTCCTCTCCTTCCTGAGATGACCTGTGTCATAAGACAGAGACGGCCTTTCTGATCAAGTCCTCATATGTACACCGGTCAGTCACGGTAGCTGCTAACATGGAGAGGATTTGAAGTCAAGTCACATAGACTGGTTAAAGTCACAGCTGGTTCTAGCTTTGTCTGATTACAGTGACATCAACTAATTGTTCTTTTGTTGCACTGTGCAGGTATGCTCCAGTTTTCTCCCCAAACTGTTGAGACAATACAGGATTACAATGTGATTAACAGGTTGCACGGAGACAGGTGAAAAACTCATTTGGGCCAATGAGCAATATTGATTTGATTGTCTTTCTCCATTCAGGTCAAATCTCTTTGGACTGCATTTTACATGATGTAAAATAAGGTCCAAATCAGAACCGAAAAGGTGTGACTCCATGTGGTTTTCTTTTCTTTTCACAGATCTGTGATCAGACACTGGCTTTATGTGGTGTGAGGGAGAGAAACTTAAGTGAGGGGAACACTGATCTGGGGTGTGAACTCAGACTCATTCACTGGAGGCTCTTAGCTCCTGCTCCTCGTCTCACTGAAGGGGGGCGACCTGATTTTCAGGCCCTTTTTGTGTTGTACCACAATTTCACCTAAATCAACCCTAGCGCACTGCCGTTAAAAACTAAACCTCCTGGTGATAGAGAGAACACACCGCGTGGCGTTCCACCTGACAGGTCGAGGGGCCGACTCCTGGCCACAGAAATGTAAAGAGACTCAGTTTGCACTGGAACATGAGAAGTCCTGTCCAAAGGTAAGTTTCAGCTTTTAATCTCCTCCTCTTTAGGATGTCTCTTATCTGTGGATCTGTGACAGGATCAATGTGATGTCTTGTTCTATGTTATGTGTCCCATGTGTGAGTATGTATGTCTGTATGTATCAACAATAAAAAAAGCAAAAAAACAAAAAACAAAAAAAAAAAAACAAAGTTAAGTTTCACCTTTTAATCTCCTCCTCTTTAGGATGTCTCTTATCTGTGGCTCTGTGACAGGATCAGTGTGATGTCTTGTTCTATGTTATGTGTCCCATGTGTAAGTATGTATGTCTGTATGTATCAACAATAAAAAACAAAAAAAACAAAGTTAAGTTTCACCCTTTAATCTCCTCCTCTTTAGGATGTCTCTTATCTGTATGCTAGATGTTAGAAGACAAAGAATTGTTATGTACATAGAAAGTCAAACACAGTCCTTATCACATGAATGGTAAAAGACAGGTTACTGTTACAAAAGTTTTTCCGATGATGCAGCGCCATGAGACGGTGTATACCTCTGGCTAACACATCACTTCCAGAAAGAGGCGCCTGGACAAAAAGTGGGAGGGAACAGACAGTGTGCACTTGTGTGTAGAGAGAGTTCTCAGAATCTCTCGGTTCATTGCATTCTAAGAACAGACACGATGAAAAAGTCCTTTTTTTTTTTTTTTTTTAACATGTTTAAAGACAGTCACTGAGAACGCTAGTTTACTCTGCCCCTGAGAGTAAAAATTATTCACACCCCCTTTTCACACTAGGGGTTACATCTGTGGTTTTCAGGACATCTCAAACAACAAATCGGTTGTTTGATTTTGCCAAATGCCGAAAGCCTTTTCTTCAAATTCTGAACCAGTTCTCCACCTTCTTCCATCTGCAGCAAACAACACAAGAAAAAAACATCTTCTCTTCTTCTTCATGTTGATTTTTAGACTCGGGAGCACTGAGAATTTGGAGGACATTAACTTAGACGTAAATATCATTTTGATCTTTGCTTTCCAGGTGCCATTCCTTGTTACTGAACACGCCGCACAAGCTGAAAGATCCAAAATTCTAAACTGGCAGTCAGTGAAGTCCTGTGCACTGAACATCAACATTACAATTTGGCATTTTGCAGACGCTTTTAAACCAAAGCCACTGACCATAAGTGCATCGGTCAGGTGCATCGACATATTCACTGTTTACACCAAACTCCAGTGAGTGTCTACACATTAAATATACAGATATCAGATATATCTCTTAAAACCAAAACCAAAAATCCCCAAAAACCCAAACAGTAAAAAAAGCAAAACAAAAGCGAGTTCCTTTAGTGAAGTGAATTTGTTGCAGAGTAAAATTATTCGATATACAAGAGTCAAGTAGATTGGTTGACAGAGATCTGATTTATTTTTAGATTTATTCAGGACAGATGGCCTCCTTCTGCAATCCCTTTCAAAGCCCCTCCAGAACAACCCTTTCATTTGCCAAAAGACGACCGTCTGGATCTTTTCTCTGTAACGTTAAAATAATTTAAAAATATAAAACCTCTTCATTTGTTGTTTGGGTGACCCAGTTCACTTATGTGCGACTTAAAGGTTTTTACAGCTGGGCTGAGCGTGTCTGTTTTTCTGTCTGGGTTTTCTGTCCACGGAGCAGCAGCTGTCAGCTCCACGACACAGCTGATGTTTACCACATGACTGATGCAGCCAATCTGCCTCTTACTCACAGCACAATTAGACATCATTAATAAAAATATTACCACACTGTCATATATTACTGCACTACAAGCCATTAAGGGTATGAAGACACAAATGCTTACAACATTTGAAATAAAATGCTGGTTTTATAACAGAGAAGAAGAGGACTGAGGGCAGATCTTGTTAAAGGGATTAGTCAGAGTTACTAAAAGGGGAGACAAACACATCCGTATCCCTCTGCACACACCCACCCTTCCCTCACATCCCTTTCAAAGAAAACATCAACAGCAGTAATTACAGGTGGGGTTTTTGACATGGTCTTTGCATGCTAAGAGTCTTAAGAGTGAGTTAAAAGCACCTGTGTGATGGGAGCTATAATAAGGACAGAACTGAAGTCCAGAACTCCCAGTGAGACCTGTCAGCTCCTCTGAAGGTGTCCGCTCTGAGAGAGATGAATCCTGGGTTAACCCTCACCACCCTGCTGCTCTTATGGAGCTGCTCAAGGATCCTGTCTCTGCAGGTAGGACCTGGTCTGGCCTGATTCTAAACGTATGCTACATCTCAGCTCTGTTCCAAGCGTGTCATTAAATTTCTTTCCTTTTCATGATTTCCAGGAGGACCTCGGCCCAGAAGGTTAGTCGCAATCGCAAAACATGTGATGTTTTCAAATCAAATTTGAAGCAATAAGAAGAGACTTGGTCACACAGTGGGCAGGATTAAACTGGGTTCACCTAGGGTTGTTGTAATGCTCATACAACTGTGTGATAACTGTTCCCAGGTGACCCATCAGAGGGGCTAGATGTTTTGGACGTCAGTACGAGAATCCTTCTGGCAAACCAAGGTACTGCTCTCTGAAAGCCTTCATTTCAGCTGTCCATATTTTTAAATAATTGAATTTAAACTTAATTGAACGCGAACTGAAACTTAATTTTCTTCTTCTACTTTTTGTTGTGACTGAATGACATTATTGTAACTGAACAATATTGTTGGAAAATGTTCCATCCAGGAATTGACAACTTAGAGGAAGGAGACATGTTGCCATCTTACACAAGGACCGCAAAGAAATGTTGGCGAAACCGCTGTCTCTGGCCCAAAACTTCAGACGGGCTGGTTAAAGTACCATACATCATTAGTGACACTTACAGTAAGTGAAAGAGAAAACCTCATGAACATTTCTACACTACTGTCCAGGAACCTGAAGAGTTCTTGTATTAAAGGATTCATTCCACCTGACATGTCCACGCAGATGCCAATGATAAAGCGAAGATCAAAGGAGCCATGAACGTCTTCCACACTAAAACCTGCATCCGTTTCACTCCACGGAATGACGAGCAAGACTTCCTCAGCATTGAGGACAAATACGGGTGAGTCAAGACATTCACAAGTTTTTTTTTAAATGTTTAGTTATGTTTTTTTATATTTAATTCTTTCAGTCTAGTCTCAGTTTGTGTGTGATGGCCATAAAGTTGCCAGATGAAATGAGATGATGTTTTGTCTCCTCTGTGCAGATGCTGGTCTAAAGTGGGGAAGTATGGCTACAGACAGGTGTTGTCTCTGTCTGTGAATTACTGCCTTTACTCGGGAGTCATTCAGCATGAGTTAAACCATGCTCTGGGCTTCTATCACGAACAGAACAGAAGTGACAGAGATCAGTATGTTCGCATCAACTGGGAAAACATCCAGTCTGGTGAGACAGCAGGGCTGAGTCTCGAATGTAAGGCATTAAAATGTAACTTGTGTTAATGTGTTTCTTTTTTTCTCTCCTTGGCTTTCACAGATGCAGCTTATAATTTTAAGAAAAGGGACACAGATAATCTGGGCACTCCATATGATTACTCATCTCTGATGCATTACAGCAGGTACGACCGACTCAGAGTGACATGGTCAATGCGAGGGTTGTCTGCTTATCCTGGAGAAATGCTGTTTTTGTTAATACCAACCACTATTTGTCAGTGACTGAATGAAGAATGTACCTAGATGTCTCTCAGACAGATAACAGTAATGACCTGTTAAGAGCAGAGACTAACAGGGACCCTGAACCCAATCACTGATATTTGTTAAGAAAATGTTGAGTTGTGAAGTGAGATATTCAGAATGAAAGGAGACATTGTTGTATCAAAACATATTTCTGGTCCTGCTTTCAGGATGTCATATGCAACTCACTACAGTAAAGAGACCATCACCCCTATACCAGACCCCTCAGTTCAGATTGGACAGAAATATAAACTGTCAGACACTGACATACTGAGAATCAACAAACTGTACCACTGCAGTGAGTAATCTGGTGACAGTCCTAAACCACTATGGATATGTCTCTGTCTACACGCACACATACACACACACACACACACACACACACACACACACACATGATTTTTCTATAGTAATAAGTTAATTCTTTCATTTCTACCATCAGTTTGCATGTTTATTGAGACCTACTGACAGGATAATACTGTTTAAAATATTTTGGTTTATGTCATTATTTCATTAAGATTCATGTTCTGTTTTCTTTACAGAAATGGATTAAAATTCTTGGAGCGTAACAGCGTGCATATTCAGAGACCCAATTTATCCAAATAAAATCCATACAAACACAAACATAACCTTGATTATCTCCTTTTTTTTAAAGAACCAATTTAAAATGCTACATAAAAAATGACTGCTGACTCCTCTGAGGTTTCACAGGAGCAGTAGTCATCAGTCAGTGGAAGAGTGGAGCTGGTTCTGTTGGGATGTTGTGTGAATCCACATTAACACATTATGAAATAAGCTCCCAGCAGACGACTTCAATTCACACAGAAGTCTGACAGACCGATGTCGTCCCGGGCACCCTGTTACCTAGCAATGTGAGAGAAAATAAATAAATAAAGCACAGAGTGTGTGCTAAGCCAGCTTTCAAGGTTGCTGTCATCCCCAACGCTTGTGAAATGTTGTAAATTAGCACTCTGAGTGGGAGAGAGAGTGAGAGAGAGAGAGAGAGAGAGAGAGGGAGAGAGAGAGAGAGAGAGAGGGGGGAAGAGAGAGAGAGAGA
>NC_044508.1:19236797-19296797 GCF_902362185.1 Chanos chanos | reverse complement strand
ATGGACAGTTTGTTATTTTCCACCATCCTTCGAAGACGGTGATTTTGCTTTCCGGGAAAATTACCAGAAGGTCTTCATATGTTTGAGTGTACTGATATGGGAGCAGTTGCAATTAGATATAAGCTTGTTGGGGGAAAAACGCCAGGAAGAGACACCAAAATAATTCATTTTTTCAACTCAAACCTCAGTTTTAGAATAAAGGTGAGATGCAGACCTTTAGTCTGGATGGCAAAGGTTCTTCGTGACCAGACGATCATGTCTCCAACCCTGCCAGGAACTAACTCACATTCTACCAAAAACTAGAACTTAAAACCCATTTGAAATCACCAGCAAGCCACAGTCAGGAGTCTAGGGAAGAGAGTGCTCCAAACGCACTGTGGTCTTACTGTCTGAAAAGTGGAGGGCGAAGAGCCTTATAATGGAGGCAGTGAATCCTCTCAGGAGGCCAACAAAAGACCAAACGAGCTACAAACACTTATGTAAAAGGCACATTAGTGGGACGGAAGAAGGGGCTTAATGCTTTCGCATACGCCCTGCCGTCCTCACATTCAAACACATTACTATCCGTGAAAGATGACTTCAATGCCCCCAGGACCTCAGGAGTTACGGGCACCTTGGATACAATTAGATCACATGCAAACGGCATAGCGCCGCGCTAACGTTGTTCTCTGGTCAAATCCAATAAAAGTGCAATCAAGACATAAGAACAGAGGCAATGTGTCCCGTCTCTAAAGAGGGAACAAATAGTTCTGTTTGCTGTAGCCAGTGTCTCTGCTACATGGATAAAGTGCTACTCTGGCTCTATCAATAACTATCATACACGACACTTTTAAATACTACTGTTCGGAGCTCTGAAGGCCTTTATCGTAAAAAAAGAGCCAAACAGACGATAAGTGCAAAGCACTTATCAAAGCACATGAGTTTGTATTGTGGATGGATAGCTGTTTACAATAGTACGTCTGTACCTAAAGTCAGGCAAAATGTACTGGGACACTAAGTCGTGCGGGTTCATTGTCAAGATAGCTTTTTTTTTCACATTCATCTCCGTGAGCCACATTTTCCTAGCGTCCTACTCAGAGAGGCTTACGGTTAAAATGTAACTATGCCGGACCCATGACCTTGAAATAAATCTGTCCCAAAATTTCCACCGTGACAGAGGGAGATTTTTTGGCTATTTGGAGCAACATTTCAAATGAGCACTATGAACTTACTTAGCAATAAACACTTTTTGTTTCAGATTAGTTATACAACAGTGTCATCTGATCTGAGACATCTCATTGTAAAAGAAAAAAAAAAAAAAGGAAAAAATACCCGATGATGTTGAAGGTTATTACAAGGGCAAGAGCGTCTGAAACAACGATTCGATTATGTGTGAAAATCTATGAAAATTTAACAGCTAGGCAGTTATAACTCCACATTAGTAGGGTGGAAATTTTCAGTGCTGTCTTTAAAAACGGGTCACCCTCTCCTCACTGGGCAGGCTATTTGAGGTGTATCTTGTCAGTCTCTCCACTGTGAGTTTAGGAAAATAACACATGCGATGTTCTAATAGATTTTCTCGGACTGAGTGAACAAGTCAAACCTGTCATTTAATGTGTGATTGACAGCAGTTTTCTCTGCCAAAGCTGTGACTCACTGTGAAATGAAAAGACCTTCACACAGAGAAGCACAGAGGACTTGTTGCCAAAGAGACAGGAGAGGAGAATGAATATCGCCAGAGAAGCTTTTTTTTTTCTCTACAAGCCACTGATCTGGTATTAAGCCAACTGCTTCCAATGGAAGTCTCTGATGTTATGGGAGAAATGATTGATGTTTCACATTATAAAAAAAAGAAAGTAAAAAAAAAATGAATATAAGAGAACAGATTTGGCCTCTGTCCATCCATTTGAGTTGTTTGAAGATGTGTACAGTAAAGGATACACGCTAAGGAAGTTTAAGGTCAGGAAATCTTTGATTTTTATCAATGACCACTTCATCATATTCAGTAAAACTTACATTTGTGGGACAGAAGAGCGTTGAACGAAGTAGCCCATTGACTCACTTCATCTGTCGACAGTCTAGGAGAGGAAAGTACAGAAACAAAAAGACGCTGAATTATTATAAAAAGATAATATGAAAATACATTGTTTCAGCAGGTGAGTATTTCAAGCTCATAAACGAATTTGGAAATATATCTTTTGAGAAAACCATTAACTCTCTTCATAGACTTATTTCCAGGTCGTTAATCTCGGTCCGTCTGAGAAAACTATTAGATATGTATGTGTATAATATACATATGCGGATTTACATTTTACATTCACATTTACATTTATTCACCTAGAGGATGCTTTTATCCAAAGCAACTTCCAAGACAGACAAAATACAAACCAAGCCTACAGCCCTTAAAGAGCTGTTTGTTTCATAAGTGCCACCTCTAAGTTCAGTACCAAATCAGGCACAACTGCAAGAGCGCTGAAGGAGAAATAGGAGAGTGAATTTAGATTTGAGTACTTACTTTAAGCTCCTGGCGGGTCTGTCTGGGGCGGGAGGCAAGAACTCTGAGAAGTCATTGTAAGAATCCGACTTATTGGAGAGACACCCTAGCCTGGGTTTCATCGTTCTTGCTCTGAAACAAACCAGCAGTTAGTTTACACAAGTCAGTGTGATACACGGCGGTGAGTAAAATTTTGCCTCACGCAATAGAAAGACAAACAAACAAACAAGGAAACAGAAAAAAACCATATTCATCCTTTGACTGCTCATGCAGACTGCAGGTTTTTCAAATGTGATGCTTCCAAACTTGAGTTTTTAATTTGGGTAACTGCCTCTGCTTTCCTACAGTGAAGAGCTTAAAAAGACTTTCCCAGCCTGACCATCCACAGTTCATTATTGTACGTCTAACGAATATTGACTTTGCAGCCCAGTCTGTCCAGCACAGCAGCACGCTGTAATCTTTTAGAGGGTGAATTAATCTCGTCATATGCTCCACAGTAACCCTCCCATTCACTGCCACTGTCTTGGGTAAGCATTACAGAACCGGCTGGCTCTCCTGTCGGCCAGAGAGAAATCGTGTTTATGCGTTAGGACACATTCCGCGTGAACCAAAAGATCACGTAAGACTTTTCGACATGCCCAAAAGAAACCAGTGTTTGAAAATTCGACAGCATTATAGAGCATGTGGGTCTATAGCTTTGATCGGTTACTTACAGCTGAATTTTCCTTGTCCTGTGGCAGCGTCTTTCTCTTGTGAAGTGGTATCGTGCTATTGTAGTGTCTCTGTAGAGATTCTCTGGTTGGGTTCTGAGCCTACGAAAACAATAGTCAAACCGGTGACATTAACATACTAGTACACAGGAGGTATGTTTCATTAATCATTATACCCTTGGGTCTTAATTACCAAAATGCCAGATGCCACCTTCTTCTTTTACCAACAGCCTTGGTCCCCCCCCCCCCCCTTACTTTGTTTTCCTCTGCTCTTAGATTCTGGTAAAAGCCCTTTTGCATCAACAAGGCCGTCAGTAACCAACATTTCGACACTGTACTCTAAAGCAGCACTTTCCAGCACAACAAACAAGCATTAGTGTAGAACCCACCAAGTCACCCCGGCATGTTTTTCCTTTTACTACTGCTGTTTAATTGGGAACATTACGTGAAATATACCATTCCATTTTTCTAATGGAGGCTGAATCACCTTACAAAGTAAATCAATCAATCAATAAATAAATAGATAAATAAATATAGGAATAAATAAGGACCATCTCGTAATTTGTACTTTCCTGGAACAAAACAAGTCACCTGCTGGGGAACAGGACTGGTTGTTAGGAAGCTTTGGCGGAAACTACTGGAAGTGGCAATCTGTGGTTTCTAGGGACAGCAGTAGAGTGGTTTCTACTGTTCTCCACACCCATTTTGTGACGGTGGTTTTTTTTGTTTTTTGTTTTTTTCTAACATATCCTGTTTGTTAATTGGGGTACTTAGCAGAAGCATGTTATAGGAGTTAATGATCTGTGTGCAGAAACAGGGCACTGTTTCTGTTATTACAGAACTATATTATAATTTTGTGCACACACAAAATGAACAAAAACCACTGCTTCCGGAGTGACTTTTGAGTCTGACTCTGTTTTTGTAAACATCTCTTTGCTTGTCCTGGGCACAGAGAATATTAGCCTGTATGTGACAATAGACATAAATCGGAGAGCTCTGAGAGATGACGCAGATGACCAGGGCAAAGATCATAACAACTCTAGTCTCCCTCAGACACTTACAGCTTCTCTAAAAATTGTTTTAGAAATGTTGTTTTCTAAGGACATACAGAGCTGTATGTCTTTAAACCGCATCTACAACATCGGCGAGGACTAAACAGTCAGAAGTGTAAACGGACATTAAAGACGATGATTATACTGACACGTTCGCAGCTCAACAAATGAAAGAGGCCTTTGATGTTTACAGTATTTTTCATTTATCTGTTTACTTTTGAGTTCAGGCTGTACAGTCGCTAATGAATCAAATCTGTTGGAATTGGAAGCTATTTTTAAACTGATCAAGTAAAATAATCCTCTGAAATAATCCTTCGCCTTTCAGGGCTGGGCTATCTTTCTAGTGCACAGTGTGCTTGAGGGGGATTCGTTTGCCTGCTCTGGATGAGGACACGTGTTTGAGCTATTTATAAAGTCAACTGACAAATCCATAGAGTCAGGGAGAAGCCAGCTCATGTACTATGCAACCATGCAGCAAAAAAGGGTCCTGGAGGGCCTTCTAAAAAAAGATCTTCAAAATGTTTCATCCATTTCAAACTTGCTGGAAATGTCTTTTTTTTTTTTTCCCCCTGCAAAAATTTAAATCGTTCAAACTTTTCTCAGTCTTTTTCTTTTCTTTTCTTTTTTCGCTTTTCCCCTCTTCCTGAAGATCCTGCTTGTCAGCAAGCAAATGCTGTAGTCGGCAGTTCTCTTTGATGTCCGGATTGCGCATTGCGGTTTTTATGACTTCCCCAAGAAATCTTCTGCTTCTTTTTTTTTTTTTTTTTCTTTCAACGCACTCTCCGGATGCTTACTGCAAGCGGTGAAGCGTCCCAGATTTTCAGTGTTGAAGTTTTAATGCATAGCCTAATACATTTTTAATGTTTGGTTCAGTTTGACAAAATGAATCATGAGAGACAGAATGCTTCTTCCCATTCTGTTTTACAGCAGTCTTCGTATGATTTCGGCCAAAGATGCTAATGTGCTGGTATGCCCGACTCCAAAGTGGATACAGACAGTGTTTAAATTTGTTCTCTTATTGGATGAGGCCAACCAGGGACTGGTACATCCAGCCTTAGTGGAAGCTGTCACCTCCGCTGAATGTTTTTGTCATCTGAGGGACCCAGTGTACCCGGTGTGAAGGTGCCTGCCAAAGGGTTCCTCCCTGAGATGTCATGTTTCCTGTTGAGTATTCGCTGCCCACTCGCCCGCTGTGTCATACCATCTGATCCTTCACCCTCTCCCTCTGGCTTATTTTTAAGCACCGGGATGTGCATGAACTGCGTGTTCTGTTGTTTGAGAATAAGGTTTAATACTATAGGGTGAGCTCCTCAGCCTGATTCACTCGACCTGCCATGACTTAGGTCAGCCTTTTGTCTAAACTTGTCGCTGCTCAGGCTAATGGTCGGTATAAAACGATTCAACGAAAGCACAGCTTTGTGAGATACTGTCCTGTATTGGGAAAAAAACCCAAAAAACAAAAAACAAAAAAACAAACCGTGTTAGGGTCACTGTCCAAACATCTCACCGTCAAAGTATTTTTCAAAAGCAGTTTGTCTGTTTTAAAGCGGACCTCAGGCCTGAACGGTGCTGGTGGTTTGGTTCTCTGACTTCAGTCAGGTGCAGCTGCCTCTGGAGAAAAACACACTTTCTCTCTCAAACTGGTCCACAGCTCTTCTCAACAGTTTAAGGTTAACTCTGGGGCACAGGCCTCCCGAGGTTTGCGTCTCTTCCTATTTTTAGATCTGTAACCTTTCCTCACTCAGGTGTCGGACTATTTAACATGATAGCGGCTGCCTCATCAAATCACTGTTTTATGAGACTTTGCAGACAAAGCCATGGGGGTTATATTTAACCAGCCCAAAGCTGGACTAGCCCTCCCTCCCCATATTACAGACCCTGTGTAAACTCTTCTGTAGGTGAAGTCTAGAAACAAAGACATAAAAAGCTGAATGTCAAGATCTGATTGGTTCATGACCTTGTAGACAGCAGGATACCTGGCGTTGTGCCAAGCTCTCTGTCTCTGTCACAGCACCCTGAGACCTTGTGTGGCACTAACTGTGAGAGGACACCCTCAGCCTTGGCACTGCCTGGTGTGGAATGGTGAGTGTCATTTCTCTCTGCAGCAGATATGACTGATTAAGATGGACCAATGGCATGCAACACTACAGTCAAATCCTAAAACGTAATTGGTCCGTGCTTCCTTTCTCCAGAGGGTTCGGTTAACACATCTTTGGATAGCATGGGCAAGGACAGCTGCTGGGAAGGTCAGGTGATGTTCTTTGAGCTGTGACTGGCCAATAGGATCGTATCTGTTCAACATCCTGTGGTGTTTGTGCCATCAAATGAGCTAAAGTCTAAATGACAGGCCATCGCAGCCAACAAATGATTTAAAATTTTAACTTACAATTGTATTGTTGAAATAAATAAGCGATAGTTACCAGATCTGTTCTCTGAATGAATGGCTTGCAAGTAAATACATTCATCATTGAATTCTTATTTGTCCTCATAAATGTTTTTAGCAATAGGCGAGGTGTGATCTGGAATTCACAGGCACAGTGGTAGAGCCACACACATTTGACTTCATTCTCTCAGCAGTCTGTTCAAGAGTCTTTCTCCCTGTTACATTTGTTGTGCAGTTCATTGGCAAAGTTTCCTCATTGATTTGGAGAAACGACAGAATGCTGAACACATCCTGCCCAGTCCCCGCTATTGAAAACACATCAAGTGTTATATCTTATCTGTTAGCGGCAGGTAAAAAACTGTAAACTGTTTTTCTTTTTCTATTTTTTTGACTAAAGGAGAGAGGAGTGTTGAATGTGTGCGAGAATGAGGAATACCCCCTGCTGGACTTTAAAAAAGAGCTGCAGGTGGTTTTGTGTGGGGGCTTCAAGGGCCCCCCACCCTCGTTCTCACTGCTGCCTCATGACATTTAGTGCCCTACAGATCCCTCTGAGCCAGAACTGGAGGGCTCCTCAATACACACACACACACACACACACACACACACTCACACACTAACACACACACGTACAAGCATGCAAACACACACACACACACACGCACATGTATACACACACACACACTCACACACACACACCCACAGACACACATAGACACACACACACACACAAGCACACAGACACACACACACACAGACAGACTCACACGCACGTACAAACATGCAAACACACACACAGATGCACACACATGTAAACACACACACACACACAAACATGCAAATGCACACACACATAAATATACACAAACACACACAAGCACACAAGCACACAGACACACACGCAAACATGCAAATGCACACACACATAAATATACACAAACACACACAAACATAAACGCAAACAGACACACACATACACAGGCCTTTCTGTTTGAATTGTCTAAAACCAACAAGTCAAACATAAAACATTTCATAATTTTGACTCATTTGCTTTTTAACATCCACCAGCAAGAGAATACACCATACTACAGATTTACACTTACAGTTTATAAACACACCGAAGTGACATTTTATTATTATTACTATCATTGTTATTGTTGTTGTTGTTGTTCGGTGTCCTGTGCTCTGTGTGTCTCTTTCTGTGTTCAGTAATATGGAAGATGAGAAAGAGAGGCAGAGAGGAGGCAGATGGTGTGTAAGGCTCTCAGATAAACAGCTCTCAAACAGACCTGTCACTGATGCAACACAACACTAATGAATGAATGAATATGAAGCTCTCTCTCTCTCTCTCTCTCTCTCTCTCTCTCTCTCTCTCTTTTCTCTTTTTACCTTCAGCGGGCGCAGGTTGTCCGGGCTCTCTCTGTGCTGTTCTCTGGCCGCGGCTGCGGAGCCTGGTGTCCGTGGCTTACGTCTCTGGCCGTGGAGACAATCCTCTGGTGGAGAGCAATCTATCGCTGCCCAGAAGTAGCAAGCTCTCCAAGCTGTGTGTTCATCGGTGTGAAAGCGTGGGGGAGAGAAGAACAGAGAGAGAGAGAGATCGTGTGTGTGTGTGTGTGTGAGAGAGAGAGAGAGAGAGAGAGAGAGAGAGAGAGAGAGAGGTGGAAGAGATGAGAAGAGAAGGAGAAAAAAGATGAGTGACTGGGTAGGGAGAGAGGCTTTGTCAACAACAAGGCAAAAGCTCTTTGGAGATCCCTCGGCTTAACTGGGCTCAAATGTTTCGTGCGGATGCAGAATTGTGTCTCAGTGTTTTCGCATGGAGAAAAAGTCGCACCGCCGTGTGTCTCTGTGGTTCTGCGTGAGAGACAGACGGTTGAACCTGACAATGGTGACGGGTAGACAGGTTTATGCAGGTGTCACTAGAGGTAATGGCCACTTGTGAAAAGAGATGGAGAGATGGAGAGAGAGAGTGAGAGTGAATCAAGCCGGCAAAGGGATCAAAGCTTTCCTTTCATCCGGCTCTCTCTCTTCCTCCACTCTCTTTCCGCCGGCTTGCCCTGGCTGCATTGTGAATAAGGGCAGACTACCTCTCTTCTAAACACTGGCCTCACACTGGCCGCCTGAGAAAGCTGCTTTCACTGCCTTCAGAGAGAGAAATATTGGTGGTATGAGACCGTGTGATATTCCCAAACACACAAACAAACATGAAGCAGTAATTGTGCACACACGCATGCACCCACACATGGTCGCCGTGCAGAGCTGTTGTGGTGAAGCCCTGAAACTGGAGACAACATTAAAACTGGAGACAACATTGTTTCATATTACTTTCCATTTCTTGCTGTGCAGCCTAGTCAGAGGTTTGTCTTTTTCTCCTCAACCCCAGCAGAAAATCAGAGTGCACACAATCTGCCTTACTGATCCTGTTAATAAGAGATGAGCTGGCAGAAACCACAAACAGTACAAACACACACGCACACACACAGCATACACACACACACACACAGAGACACACACACACACACACACACACAGATTCATGTGTGCACAAACACACACACACACGCATGCATGCATGCACGCACACATGCACACCCACACTTGCTCACATGTAAACACACATACACGTGTACACTCACATGTATACACACACAAATGCACATGCACATACACACTTGCACACATACACACTCGTTCAAACAAACACATGTGGACACGCACACACACATACACACGCACAATCACATGCACACAAAGAGACACACACCCACACACACACACACACACACAGCACTACAGCCGCATGTCAACACAATAACATAGAGGGGTCTTCACAAATGTAAGTGACATTTGTGATGCACACCTTTCTGCTGGTATCTGAGGACACTGGTCTTAGGCTGTTAGGTGGTAGTCTGAAAGACACAGTGTGTGTGTGTGTGTGTGTGTGTGTGTCAGTTATTCGGTGGTAGTCTGAAAGACACAGTGTGTGTGTGTGTGTGTGTGTGTGTGTGTGTCAGTTACTAGGTGGTAGTCTGAAAGACACGTGTGTGTGTGTGTGTGTGTGTGTGTCAGTTACTAGGTGGTAGTCTGAAAGACACAGTGTGTGTGTGTGTGTGTGTGTGTGTGTGTGTGTCAGTTATTAGGTGGTAGTCAGTGTGTGTGTGAATAAGTGAGCTGCCCTCTGCTGAGCTGCCCCTCTGTGCCTGGGTCCCGTGAGCATGACGAAGGACCAGAGAGAGAAAGACTTCAGACTTCCTTCAGCAGGAGAAATGCAACATGTTGTTTTTCTTCATATCTAAAAATGAACTCGGATGTGGGGGGGGGGGGGCGTCTTCTGTCATTATTCTCTCTCTCTCTTTCTTGCTCTCTTTCTCTGCAGTCTCACGTGCAGACCTTCTGCCGTGTTCACACATGGCTGTAGCTCACATGTCACTGTCATCAGACTCTTCTCTATCACTCTTTCTCTCTCTCTCTCTCTTTTTCCCTCTCTCTCTCTCTCTTTTTCACCTTCTCTTTCTGTCTGTCTCTCTTTTTCTTCCCAGAGGAAATGATACGACTTCACATCCCAATTGTTGTTATTGGTGAATGTCTGTGTTTCAAAATGTCACCATGCCGTTGATTTAGTTTGTCATCAAAACACTGCTTAAAATAAAAGAGTATTTATGCTGGTGTATTTTGTTTCTCAAAACCTGCCAAAGCATAGAAATAATGCGAAAAAAAAAAAAGAAATCAAAAATCAATGCACTGTAGGAGTAACAGATGATATCTGATATATCCTGACAAACATCATTATGCCTCTCAGTCCAAATGAGAGTGTGGTCACAGACCTTTCTCTTTGACACTGTTAATGGACACAAACTCCTCTGCTGTGACACAGATTCACACTGACACCTGGCATTTGGAAATTACACACACGGGCTGATTCACAAACCTCGCCCTCAATCTCTCCGCCCCAGAATGCTCCTCTCCGCACTCAGAACCATAATCCTCATCTTCGCCCAGGGATGCCTGCGCTGACTCCAGCATCAGTCTGGCCCCGAGAACATTACACCTTAAAAATACTATTTCTCATCGTTCAGTGTCCCCAGAAAAAAAGACTGTTAAAATTGCCATACACCAAATTGTTGAGAGAGAGAGAGAGAGAGAGAGAGAGAGAGTCTGAGCCCTACTCGTTTGACTCTATTTGTGTGCAGAAGTGTAGACACACAGCGTGGGTCTGTCCTGACTCACTGTGTGAATAAGGAGGGTTTTACCCAGACAGAAATAAAGCTCTCTCTCGCTTTCGTGTTATCTGATCAGAGGAGACAACCTCTTGATTTAATCAGATCAAAGGTGGATTTTCAGGGCTTTCAAATCACTGGGACAGACTCCAGCCAAGGTAAAACACAGATAGATTTAAAGGTTATTAAAAGGACATTAGAGTAGTCATCTTTCCAAAATGAATCTCATTCAAAAAGGAGGTTTGGAGGTAGAAGCTCTTTGTTTGGTTGCATTAGGAATATGGCCTAGTTGTGCTTGTTTTCCGTGTTATTTCAGGAGCTGTTGTGAGACCAGGCTTTTGTTGTTATACACAGTTGTTCTCAGTCCGACTGCAAGTCCCCAGCAATCTGTCTATTTATTTTATCCAGCCGTAAGCAAACCCTGAGCAGCTAATCTGATTACATTAGTGATACCTGGATGACTGAAATCAAGTGTAGCATTACAGGCAAACAGCTGACGTAAGAAACAAGTGTCCATCTCTGAGGACAGAATGTAAGAGGGAATTCAGCGATTGGTTGAGATGCTATTGTGTAACTGAACTACTTTCCTATGATCATTCCTAGTGACATTATAACATTAAACAGAACAAGGCTTGTCTTTCTGAGCATGACTCTCTACTCTTTTCACTGAACAGACGAGCGTCTTCCCCTGTCTCCCCCTGCTTTATGTCTCGGCCCTTTGTGCTCAGTTACAGGCCTGGGAGAACTGTGCATCTCCTTTATAATTAATCCACTCAAACAGACCATAAGTGATTCCACTGTAGAACAAAATAGTCCTCACTAGTTTCTAGTGGGGAAATTATAGTTAAAGATTACCAATATATGCGTGGGGAGGCGGGGGGGGGGGGGGGGGGGGGGGGGGGTGCAAAAAACCTCCATGTATTGAGTGGCTCAGTATGGCGAGACGAGAATTCCCCTCCAAATGTGCACCCCCACATGTTTTGTTCAAAACGTAGGGAACAGAGAGTCGACTTTCTGGAAATATTTGTCATTGGAATCCCCAAATATGGTCTTTACTGCCAGGCTAAATGTTGATTTTTACTGACCGCTCACGTGTGGGATTCCCGGGTCACAGAGAGGGGGAGATATGGTGGTAATCAGGATTACGCCCTTTTGCAAAGACAAAGTCGAGATTCCATTTCCTTTTTAGGCTGGCTGGGACATACCTAAAGCATGCTATTCATCATGTTATTGTCTGTTGGAGAATGCAGTTTTTTTTTTTTTTTTTTCCGTTTAATCTTTAAACATCTCTAGATTGTTGTATTGTTTGATTCATACTCACCGGAACTTCAAAGACTGATTAAAAAAAAAAAACTAGCCCTTGGTCTGACAAGGAAATCAATTCTGCTGACAGAGTCCAAGCCACATTATTGGAAACATGCTGCAGCTTTTGGCACACATTACAATATAATCATCTCTAATTCTTTAGAAATAATTTAGTGGTCTCATGTTTGATGTCAAACCATGATATATATAAGCCTTGGTCATGAGGATGGTGCATTGTTGACTTTCGTTTGTTACCAAACACATACGACTTATATAAGTCAAACAATATCTTCATTGTTCAGCTTTAGCTCACAGCAGTGCCTCTATTAGATGTGGAAATCAGGATATTGTTGGAAAAGGCTCACAGCATGAGAGAGAGAGAGAGAGAGGGAGAGGGAGAGGGAGAGAGAGAGAGAGAGAGAGAGAGAGAGAGAGAGAGAGAGAGCAAGAGAGAGAGAGAAAGAGATTGTAGAAACGGTGTAAGCCAGGGAGGAGCAGTGGTTCCTGTTTGATTTGGACTTAACTGGAAGCTCTAGGCCTCTCTTTAACTCAAGGCTGGTCAACAGGGATGTGAGCGTGTACTCTGAGAGTAGCCCCCTGACAAACAGCATCTCAGATCCAAAAACAAACACAACAGAAACAAATACAGTTGAATTTGATAAACAACAACCGTGCTACACTGTAAAATGACAGCTTGTGTGGGAATGTTAAGCTCAGAGTTCTAGCTTAGATAACTAAACATAACAAAAAGTATTCAAAACAGTTACAGATTTGTAGATATCTAAATAGTTCAAAGTGTTAAATTTCTCCACCCCTATTACACATTCATTGGGGGGGGGGGTTATCATCTGGAAAACTGCTTTTAACTATGACAAGTGTACAAAAACAAACAGCTTCAAATCTGTGCCATTTTGTTTGTATAATCCTTTTTACCATAGCCACAGAGTGAGAGTAGAATTCAGATTGACTGGCAACTTATTGGGAGGCTTGGTAGACTGGCAGGTGGGTGGGATGGTATTGGGAGGCTTGGTAGACTGGCAGGTGGGTAGCATGGTATTGGGAGGCTTGGTAGACTGGCAACTGGGTAGGATGGTACTGGGAGGCTTGGTAGACTAGCAGGTGGGTAGGATGGTACTGGGAGGCTTGGTAGACTGGCAGGTGGGTGGGATGGTATTTGGAGGCTTGGTAGACTGGCAGGTGGGTGGGATGGTACTGGGAGACTTGATAGACTGGCAGAGAATAGGAAGGGTGGTATGCAGGGTCATGGAGATGCCTTCAGGGCTTCAGCCAGTGGTCATGTTGGTGGGATGCAGAACAAACTGAATTCGGGACTTTACTATGCCTTAATGCATGTCTGGGCCTAGGGACAGTTATCTCTCATAGATGGGTAGAGGGGAAAAAGAGTGGCATTAGTGTTCATGTAGACGGTGCCTCATCACAGAGAGATTCTGGAGACACAGGAATGAGGGCTCCCTGAGACATTAATACGACATGACACAGAGTTAACTGGACCTATCGCAGGCCGTGGGTGACAGCTCAGTGTCCAGTTCGCCAGAAAATCCATGTGCAGCACTTTCGACTATAGGGATTACGGGGGGGGGGGGGGGGGGGGGGGTTTCTAGACTAAGTGTATTTACTTGTAGGCTTGACTAAACAAGTACGTTCTCTGTTGAAACTTGTATGTTCTAAGTCAAAACAATGACAGCTGGACTACATCTCAGACATTTATCCTGTAGCTGGGGAGCTGTGCAGAGCAATGCTCTACTGCTTCCTGTAGCTCTTGCAGTTTTACAAACAACGAAGTAAGCTGCAATTTGTTAACGAAACAGACATAGAAGACTATAAGGAATGAAGCGGTAATAAAAAAACAGGAAAAAAAAACACAGGAACATTTTGTAAATGAACACCTGTAGGATATAATCAATGCAGAAAACCAACACAAAGTTTAACAGAAAACCAACTCAGAGGATAGAACAGGTCTTAATGTTTCAGCTGGTCTAGATTTAGGCTACGGCCACACTTAGCTGGGTAAATCTGAAAACGCAGATTTTATGTAAAAACACTCTCCGTCCACACGATCGTTTACATACCGTTTTCCAAATGTTCTAATGTCCACACCAGAACACTGAAATGCTTACAGAGCAGCACTGACTGCACGTAATTGATGTAAGTCATCGTTTCTGAAACCCTCCGTTTTCCCTTTCCACATTACAACGCGAACCCAGCGTTTTCACATTGATGCACTTCAGAGAGCGTTTTCGAAAGGTATCGTTTTCGGTGGTGAAAAACGCTGTTTTAACGTGGACGGAAAGGCTAAACGGAGAAATAATCATGGGTTTCAGATTTACCTGGTTTAGTGTGGACGTAGCCTTCATTTGAACTCTAGTAGGTAATTTTAGAATGGGCTGAAGCCTGTTTAGAGACATGAAGGACCAGAACCCTAATAAAGCATAGACCAACTTTTCTGTGTCTTGAAGGGACAGCAGCTTCCCAAGTTTGGCAATGATCCCAGAGTGGAAGGAGGCTATACTCGAAATTCTGGTAATGTTAGTCCAAACTGACAGACCAGAGTCAACAGTAACACCAGCTCTGTGATTCGTGTACTGGGTACAACAAAGAAACTATTAAACCCTTCTGTCGCAGAGTTTCACCAGGGGGGGGATGTGGTTACAAGTCACCCTGATGGCCTTTTAGTGGTCCTGTATTGTGGAGAAACTGCATCTGTTTTTTATATTTAAATTTATATTTATATTTACAAATTGGGAGGGGATCTTAACTAGCAGAGCGCCTGCACACATGGCTTTCTACAAAACCTAAAGAATATCATGGTCTTTGGTGCACTAAGACCTACCATAGATAATCAGCTGCAGTTAGAGGGGTGAGTTCAGCACTTAAACAAGAGCAGTGCAGTCTCAAATCTGCTGAGGACTATAGATCTGAGATGATATAAACAGGATATAATGCTAAAGTCTGCTGAGGTTTCAAGCCTATCTAAAATTATATAAACAGAACATAATAAAATGAGCAGTGTTCCATGAGCTTCAGTATTCTATTCTAACTGAACTTCTATTTACACTTGGAGGAAGAGAAGGTTGGCTTGAATCCACATTGACTGTAACTGATTAACTCTAATAATTGTGCTAATGGATCTTTTAACCTACTAGCAGATCTGTGAAACTTGCTAATGGTCTGTTACAATAAGTGGCCATCTCATGTCTTCTTTAAGTATAGTCTAACATCTAACTAAACATGCATAGCACTACTTATAAAGGCTTACAACATAACAGTATAACAATAACTACTGGTCTCCTCAATGAACAGAAACAAGCTATAAAAGCCATTCACTATAATGTATCGTATTATAAGACAGGTAGTCATAAAGTGTTATATCACAATGTTCTGAAGCACAGACATGTTACAATAAGTTATTTTGTAACTAAAGACAATAATCAGGTATTCACCTGATAAATTTGTATTGAAGGCACCGTAGAGCGTTCGCTATGTTTCCACACTCTAAGACAAATGAACTCATGTAACCTTCGTGGCAATTAGGGAGTGCCTGGCCGGAAAAGACGAGCGATTATTATAATTTTATTGAGGAAGTGCTGTGACATTTCTCCCGTCAATCAGCAGGTCTGACAGAGGAGCTCGCTCAGACGGTCGAAAGCTTGGTTCTCATGGTAACCCACAGACGGAGCAGCTGCTGCACTCTGTCTCAGTATTTTTCCTCTTGGTATAATGCTCTCTCAGGGCTGGAAGCCCGGGCTAGCCGTAATGAAGCAGAGCACTTGCACACCCACAGAAAGACCTTAATGAACACAGCCATTAATGCCAGATTTTATGTCAGACATGACCGTCCATTAATCTCCAAGCAATTCCATTTTCAGATGCATGATTTACAAGGCCGCAGAGAATTTTGCCTTGCACAAAAAAAAAAAAAAAAAAAAAAGAGATAAAGGTTTCATTGTGTTGCCTTGACGACTGTAAAAAAAAATGATTAACGAGATCAAGCGACAACAATAACAACGACAACAATGCTAATATAATTCATTAGCCTGGTTTCCTGTGTATGGGAGATAGCGATGCCAGGCACATGTCAGCAGTGCAAACATAATGACTGTGACTCCATTATCATTGTGCAGCTCAGCCATCAGATATAAATTTGCGCACATAACACAGAAATGATCGAGAGTCATGTTGGGGTTTGGAAATTTGCCGTTTTATCACTTTTCGGCACTCTCTACCGCTTTACCGTGTGCACTATTGCACATTTGAGACCAAATAACAATACGTCTTTCAAATGGATATTATACATTCACGCTCTCGGCTGTTTGCACCGCGTGTTTCAAAAGCTGTCTTTTAAAAATCACTCCGGGTAAAAATTACTATGTCACAGTCTTGGCCCGTAGAGCCACATCCATGTAGATCTTTCTCTCCCTAGGTTCTGTCTCTCTCTCCCTCTGGGTTCTGTCTCTCTCTCCCTCTGGGTTCTGTCTCTCTCTCCCTCTGGGTTCTGTCTCTCTCTCCCTCTGGGTTCTGTCTTTCTCTGTCTGGGTCCTGTGACCTTGTAGTCTATGGTTTAAATGACACATACAGTGTGTGACTGGCAGGGAGCCCAGAATGAGGATATCTTGTTATTTTGGAGTTGTTTTCTGTTGAATGTTCCTTTTGTTTCAGATAGTAAATGATCATAAGCGGCAGACACTCTTCTTCTGAATAAAATAAAAAGGACAAAAAAAAAGGCAAAGTTGAGAACATTCATCTTTTAATTCATATGTGAATCACTTTAGAGTTGAAATGGCTCTGCATCATAGGGTGACATCTATACCATAGAAATGCCACTCTATTGTGAGTGACTACAGTGAATACGTATGTTAGCGGTAACTGCCTGCATGTTGCACGGGTTTCATTTTAAAGATCCAAACAGGTGCAGAGACAAACAATGTGAAAATAAACTGTCATTCCCCTTGTTATAGGCAATGTCTGCTGCATGCAATGTAATACAACTGCAGCACTGAACTGTTGTGTTCTCTCTGGTTCATGTTTGTATTTCTTCTTATCGGTTGACATTTAGCCCAACAATACAACAGACACTGAGTTCATAATTCTCCAGTATGTTACAGGCTTCAGTCCCCAGTTTACTGGTGAAATAGCTACACAATTACACATGAGTGTCCAGTTACATCACAAATCTCCACCTCCGTTGTGTATTATTGGTAATCCAAAGACAAATACAATGCCAAGGTCATATTTTTAGTGTTTAGAGGTTGTGGAGGTTTTAGCTGTGGGCTAAATTAGGAACACTGATGCTCAGGATTAGAGTGGTACTCTAATTGCTTTGGGTTTGTGTATGCTGCATACAAACTGAAAGGCCTGTTCTGTAGTGTTGGTATGATAATATGGATTTGGTGGCCTTGGGGAGAAGTGATTACTGATTGGACTCCGTAATGACAGTATCATGCTTGGAGCACTAGCACCCTCTTGTGGAGATATAGAGACTTTTCATCAGTAGTTGCATCAGCAGTCCGCCCTATGCAGGTTAAACATTTTTTTGGGTTGTTGTAGTCAAATAGAAAACTGTTCTTTCTCTCTCAGATTTGGATCTTCACTACTGACAAGACTTTTATGCAGAAGAACACAGCAGCCCTGTAGAGAATTTGGCCTGTTTCAGATTCAGTGATCAGGTCAGTGTCACAGAGCAGTGCACATATTTGTAACTTGCAAAATATGTCTTTAAATGTTCTCTTCTTTTTGAACATATTTTCTGATCAAATGTTGAGTTTAACACCACTCTGCTTAGTTAGTGTGGTGATAAAAATCAGACTAACTATGCATGAGATGATGACTCATAGAGAGATCCAGCTGTTGTCCAGAACAGCTTCCGTCTTCTCCTGAATTATTTGTGGATTTGTTATATACTCTTGCTAAAGCCAGTGGCAGTAAATCCACAAACCTGTGTATTCTGGGGACCGGATCAACTCCCTATAAAACATGAAATATAGGACCGTAAACCAACATGTGGAGAGATATAAAGAGTAAGAACGAGAGAGAGAGAGAGAGAGAAAGAGAGATAGAGAGAGAGACAGAGAGAGAGAGAAAGAGAGAGAGAGAGACAGAGACAGAGAGAGATGGAGAGAGAGAGAGAGAGAAGGAGAGAGAGAGACAGAGACAGAGAGAGAGGGAGACTTGACTTTTAACAGTAACTTTATTGATACATTGGCACCAATAAATTTCGTAATTTCATTTCATTCAGTCGCTTACACACACCAGCAGCAGTCTGCTTGTTATGTTAACTTGCCGTTATTGTGGAAGAAAGAGAGAGAGTGCAAAAGATAAATAAAATTAAGACTGTCATTCTAAAACAAACAAACAAACAAAAAAATCACACACAATATAAGGACCACAATAAAGGAAAACCACTAAAATCACTAAAAGTTTAAAACCAACTCATTGTCATGATTCAAAACATATAAAACACCATCTTCTCCCCAAACTTCAGCGAATTTACCCAAGTTATGGGTCATTTTAAAATAAGCATATTCAATTCTTAGACGTGCGGCCACCAAAGCTTTCATCATAATTTTAGGATCTGTCGACCCTGCCTCCTTCATCTTATTTCTCCTTGTTAACCAAATGCTCATTTTTGCCTGACCTAATACGAAATTCAACAAACACTTTCTTTTTCTTTGATTATAATTGTATTTTGGTCTATAAATAAAGAGTTCATCCGTCAATGCCTCCCCTAAAACCCCACACCATTCCCCCAGTACCTCCAAGAGTCCACTAAGTCTACTACATCGCAAAAAAAGATGGTCAATAGTTTCCTCTTCCGGACAGAATGGGCAAACCTTCCCTACATTGGAATTAATGTGTGCTACATGTCTGTTAGTGGCCACAGCCCCATGCACAATCCGCCATTGCAGATCTGCTGTACGCTTCTCAATGGGGGGCTTGTACAGGGACCTCCAGCGCCCTTGTGGGGAACACCCTGGTTCCAACAAACCTGACCACTTGGATTCCTTCAGCCCACTTAGTGAGTTAAAATGTGTGACTTTTACACAAGTTTGGTACAAAGTCTTCTTGGACGTTCCCTCAAAATCCAATTGCTGTAGGGCTGTAAAAGAGAGTAATGTTCCCTCCCTCTCTTGATGGTTCTCCACAGCAGGAGAAACCATTATGGGGGGAAAAGACTGTTGGTCACTACCCCTCAGTTGCCCAGATTCGCTCTCCAGCTCAAACGCCTCCCTGAATTTCTCAGGTAGTGCTGAGACAATATCCTCTAGGATTCTTTGTAGGAGTCGACTAGACCTGACACCAGCTGCTTCACTCAGGTCGGCCATTGTCCTCCAAGAACCGTTGACTCTGAGGCTCCCTAGCTTTGTCAGTTTAGCTCTCCTAAACCAAGCAAGTACAGCTGGAGATTGCAGTGCTCGAGCTTTGATCAAGGGGTTATAAAATAGTGGTTCTTCGTTAATGTCCAGATGCTGAGATGCATCTCTATTTACTTTAAAAACTGAAGACCACGCTCTTAAAACAGACTGATAAAAGGGGGTAGTTGCAGACAGGTCCATCACCCCTAGTTTTAATAAAAATAAATGTCTGTCGTACCCCATGTCCTCTACACGTCTTAAAAGCGCACATGCAGTTCCAGCCCACATCAGGTCCTGTTGATACAAGAGCCTCTTCGCTGCCTGTACTCAAAAGGCCTTTATTCGGCTCTCTAAGTCCATCAGGCCTTGTCCTCCCTCCTGTGTTGATAGATAAAGAACAGGAGCCCTGGTCCAATGCTCTCCTGACCAGAAGAAATCCACCAGTTTCTTCTGTACCTCTCTTACTAGAGAGATTGGTGGTTCCAGTGCCATAAATTTGTGCCATAGCATGGAAGCAATCAGGTTGTTGGCAACCAGAACTCTCCCTCTGTAGGACAGCTGGGGCAGGACCCATGTCCATTTAGACAACTTGCCACACACCTTTTCCACTATTCCCTCCCAGTTCTTTTCCTGATAGGCCTTGGTACCTAAATAAATTCCCAGACATTTCATTCCTGCTCTACCCCACTGTAACCCACCTGGTAATCCTGGTGGGCCCCCTCCCTTCCACTGCCCCATGATAAACCCCTCTGACTTACCCCAATTCACTCTTGCTGAGGAAGCCTTTTCATAGGTAACCAAATTCCTGTAATGTGCCTGTATATCTTTTTCTCTTCTAATGAAAATTGTCACATCATCAGCATACGCTGAAAGTGCTGTTGGCTGTGATCCTTGCACTGACAGACCCTGTAATTCTACCCTTAACCTACACAACAGGGGCTCTATGGCTAGACTGTATAGCTGCCCTGAAAGGGGGCACCCCTGTCTAATGCCTCTACGTACCATCACTGGATAACTAAGCCCACCACCAACCTTAATCATCACTGAGACCCCTGAGTATAGTAGTTTAACCCAAGCCACAAAACTGTCCCCAAGTCCAAAAGCCCTCAAAGTTTTAAAAAGATAAGTGTGGTAAACTCTGTCAAATGCTTTCTCTTGGTCTATGGACAACAATCCCAAGTCTTGTGAGTTTTTCCCAGTCAACTCAATCACATCACGAATAAGAAAAATATTATCCATAATTGTGCGACCAGGCACACAATAAGATTGACCTGCATGAATAATTGTGTCCATGTATTCCTTCAGCCGGTTAGACAGACATTTTGAAAGGATCTTGTAATCAGTACACAATAAGGACACAGGTCTCCAGTTTTTTAAAAGTCCAAGATCTCCTTTCTTTGGGAGAAGAGATAAGACTGCTCTTGTACAACTAGTAGGTAAAAAAAACACAATTAAAGGAAACTTTAAACACCTCCAACAGATCTTGCCCTATTAGACCCCAGAAATGTTTATAAAATTCTGCCGGCAGCCCATCAATGCCAGGTGCACGGCCAGTAGAGAGCTGCTGGACAGCCATGGTCAGCTCCTGAAGTTCAATTTCTGAGTTTAACAAATCAGCTTGGGGTGATCCCAGTTTTGGCAGACCATTACATAATTCCTGAACACACAATGAGTCACAATCACTCTCACTGTATAGATCTTCATAGAAATCCATGGCAATCCTCCTCATCTCCACTGGATCTGTCGTCAGATTCCCACTGGCATCCTGAAGATGAGAGGGAGAAAGAGAGAGAGAGAGAGAAGGAGAGAGAGAGAGCGAGAGAGAGACAGAGACGGAGAGAGAGGGAGAAAGAGAGAGAAGGAGAGAGAGAGAGCGAGAGAGAGAGACAGAGAGAGAGAGAAAGAGAGAGAGACAGAGACAGACAGAGACAGAGAGAGAGAGAGAGAAAGAGAGGGAGAGAGAGAGAGAGAGAGAGAGAGGGAGAGAGAGAGAGAAGTACTCATTTCAAGCACATTAAATTCTCCCTCTGCTTATGATGTTAATAGGATATGGCTGGGTCTGGTTTTTGCACTAAGCTTATTTTTCATTGTCTCACCCCCACTCCACCCCAACCCACCCTGAGTGAATCGATACTAATTGCATAAGGTAAGTAGCAGTGACCACCCGCTGTATGAGGAATAAATTTCATCAATCCTTATGGTTCAAGCCGAAAATAATGAGCACTAATGGACATGACGGTATTCTCCGGCACAGGCATCCTGTGAGAGGAAGTGGGTCAGCAGACTCAGGCTTTAATAGTCCTGTGTTGGCTTTAATCTCTTCATGAGAATATGATAATGACTCAAATTGAAATCAAATAAGCGTCGGCACACTTCTCATAATGATTTGAGATGGGTCTTCTAATCCCGGGCCAAGTGTGTGGCATCCTCTGATTCAGGCCTTGTCAGTTCTCACAGAGGAAAGAAGGTCGTTGAAGGTTAAGCCTACACTGAGATTTGCATTGGCAGTATAGACTTGACTTGTTTTGACCGTAATCACTTCACACTTTCACAGAGGACTGAACCAAGAGAGCCGTGCGAAACCAGACTGAATGAGAGAGGGGAAAATGGAACCTGAAAAATGTGAACTTTCAGACAGAAATCTAAAGGACAAAACCATGATTCAAATGCATTCATTTCTTTTAGAGGAAAACTCCTCACCACTCTGCTGTACTGAAACGAATGAAAATTTGTCCATTACCCCTTTTCCACTGCCGCGGTGCCAGTGCCGGTGCCCGATCGAGCACCGGCACCCGCGCTTTTCCACTGACAAAATACTGGTGCCGGAGCCGAAAAGCTGGCACCGGCATGGCACCACAGAAATGCTGGTCCCAAAAGTTGGAACCGCTGACGTCAGAGGCTATGCAAATAAAAACCACGCGAGAACCAATCAGTTCAGCGTTTGATACGTGACGTTTTTTAGAGAGGCGGGAGTAACAAAAAACGTCTGACCAAATAGCGGTAGGCTAAAGGATATTTGCAGCATGAAAATATGTGTATGATTAAAAGATGCATGAGTAACAATTTGTGTCTACATCAATACGGGCTGTTGTTTACATGTTACATTAACGTAGTCGGACCCAGAGTGGTAGAAAAAGACACTCTCTCTCTCGGCTCTGGCTGGTGCAATTAAACCACTTCATGCAGACCTTCATTTAAACACTCGTTTTAACATTTGAGCTAGGTGACAGACTTATTATTTTCATGAATTTTGCCCCCAGAGCGAAAAGTTCTGGGACAAAATGCGTGAGGTGTTTCGCTGCGTGGAAGCCTAGCGTAAAAGTAAATTTATAAAGAGCAAGCAATGCGTTCTGTCCGACATTATTTTTTCCCCACGGAAATTACCCAGATTTTCGCTATGTAGCGTTCGGTTCCCAAACCAGTGGAAATGCGGGCCGTTTCTCAAAAGGCACCAAGGCAGCACTGGCTCCGCACCGGCACGGGCACCAGCACCGTCGTAGTGGAAAAGAGACACATGTAAACCTGATGAGATATAGCCTGTCGTGCACACTGCGGATACTAAACCATAACTGATACATCATAACAGCAGATTCTGAGCTTTACATTCTTGGTCAGGTGCATCTTTTCTCTCCTGCTGTTGTACCATCATGTGTAGAATCTGGATGAATTCTCTGTCAGTGTTTTTGGGCCTGTGTTTGAGCGTTTGTGAGTTTTGTTTGCGAGTCAGGCAAAAACAGGAGTGTAACAGTGCCCTCTAGAGTCGAAATAAAGTAATTACATCTAGCCAATACTAGGCTGCTCCTCTATTCAGAGTCTCTTTGGTAATTATCAAATGGAAAGGTGGTTTTACACACAATTAGAGTATAGCCATGCATAGTAACAGTTGAATTGGGTGTGACTGAAAAAGTCTTAAGGTAGCGTTTGATTGTGACGCCGACAGATAATGAGACCTAATTGGCCCAATGGCGTGTACAGAACATTCTGAAAGTTGGTCATTTGCGTCATTGCTGCAGTATCCCATCACATGTGGACATATGTGAGTAACTAAAACCTCCCTTTAAGGATTATTTTAGGTAGAATGTAAAAGCTATGGGAGCATTCAAAATAAACACAAGCTGCCAGCCACAGATAGCCCTGCATACGGATTACTGAAAGAAACATCTTATTTATTTCCTCAGGGCTGGAATAACTTTAATGCAGGCAGAAAAAGCCTTAATCCTACTTCATGCCAATTCATCCTAAATATGAAAGCCAGTCACTTTTTTAAAGCCATGAAAAGCCATGTTGGGAGTTCATCGAGAGTTTGAACAGTGGCTCACGGCTTAGCCATTGTCCTGTGACTGCTGAACTAAAAACTGGCTCTTCTTACGTTTGTGTGGCAGTCATCAGTAAGGAAACAGTCGAGAGTCAGAGTGGGTTAATGCAGTGATATGAGCTTTTCCTGTAAAAGCCATCTTAAAACCACGACAAACGTATCAACGTGCTTTTCTTTAACTGCTACTATAGATTGCTGCCTTGCTTCCTAAACACTACATGGACTGGGGTGGGGGGTGGGGTCCAGTATTCAACGCAGTCCCTGGAGAAGTACGTAAGTTTTCGTTTCTTAAAAAATAACTCAGTGACATCCTTTAGATGGCAGGGCGCTTTCCTTTGCTTTCCTCGGCTCCCTTATTGGAGCGGCAGTGAAATGAATTTGGTGTGTTGTGTGTGCCACACACTCCCAGGCTGTGCTCACTGTGTCCAGGTGTGATAGCGCACTCGCACGGCCATGTGTGACTGCTCACACCTCCACAGCCTGCCCCTGGAGGAGTCGGGCTGGAGACATATGCCGCCAGTTTCCCCTGGTTGACTGCAGTAGTCTGGAGCCTCAGGTAAAGTCACACTGGACTGTGAGACTCACAGCAATTCTTCAGCACCCAGGTGAGACAACCCCCCCCCCCCCCAAAAAAAAAAAACAGACAGCAAAAGAAAAGAAAAAAACCCCAGGAAACTTGCTAAGTCTGTCAGGTTTTCTTGCTTTGTATCACTGCTGGGTATTGTCCCTTTGTGGGTTTTGTATTGAAAGCTCGACTTGTTTTTCTGCGAGTCCTCTGCCTTTCTGGCTTGTCACCACAAAAGCCTGTTAGCACAATCCTGTTAGCTTTGTTGAGTCGCTTTTGCCAGGGTGTTATAACATGTGTCTTGTCCCCCCCCCCGCTCCCCTCCTCCCCACCACTGATCCCTTATGTTGTTCTCCCAGCTCTGGGCAGCTTTGTCAGTCTGAGGGAGCACTCTCTCAAACTCATGGCAAGCTTTTTTTTTTTTTTTTTTTTTTCTTAACTGAATTATTGTTTGTCGACAGAAATTTTGGTCAGAATTCAGTCTTGATGAAATTCTTTTTTTTGTGTGTGTGTATGTGTGCAAATGAAACTAATGTAGATATTGTAATAGTTCCCTATAATATGACTGACTGGTTATAAACGCACGTCACTGGCTTTGATGTATCATTGGCCAAGAGCACTGACTCACAAAAAAATGTGTGGTTCAACTTCAAAGGTCTTTTCTCAAGGCTAATCTTAAACTCATTCATTCTGCAAAGGAAATATTTTGCCCTTTACCTTGAAAATGTTTTTTTTTTCCACCTGAAAAGAAAAAAAAAGGATTAAAATGAATTTATAGTGTCAGCACTCCGTTATATTGCATAACTAAATGTGTGCAAATTGTTTTAGCAAGTCCAATAAGAGGAAAATAAAATTGCGATCCTCTTCCGTACAAAAGACTTTATTCCAAAGGTTTATTGATTCTCGCCTTGCCGAAACGGGGCTTGGCCATGATGTGGTGTGAACCACAAGGGGGCGGTGTTTGCACACAGAATGGCAGAGCTTGACCTTGCCTGTTCCTCATGGAAGACGGCACTGAACAGATGATCTGTTGTCATTCATAAGTGCATATTTGTAATCAAAATGTCTCCAAAAACATTCAGTACTGCCTGCTAGAGCAGTTCTTTAACTTCCTGGCATATTTCTCCCCTAGTCTCATATTCTGGAATGACATATGACATAACAGTTATTATTATGATATATATGTATGTGTGTATGTATCTATATGTGTGTGTGTGTGTGTGTGTGTGTATATATATATATATATATATATATATATATATATATGTCTCAGAGCAGGTTATAAGTGAGTATTGACCAGCTCAAACCGAGATGGATGAATGGGAGCAAACACCACATATAAACAATGGAACATGTTATTACAGCTTACAGCTTTCAGGTAACCTCGCAGGTTATTGACAACAACAGAGATATTGGATAATATCAAGCCCCAAAAGTCTATGAGAAAATGAGGTCTAAAGGAGGAGTGTAAGAGAACGCTAGGAGGAATGTAAGCCTTTCATGAATTACACCGTTATCGAAGCAGAGAGATGGATTTAGGGGTTTTCTGCTGAGCTTGGCTTTTTTTCTCTGCTCTTTCTATCTCATTTTCATTACACATTGACAGTGTAATGATGTAGCTTTAGTGCAGTGTATGGCACGGCTGCCAAAAGCCGCTCATTCTGTCTAAGGAAAGAAATGAAAGGTCATTTTAGGAAAACAGCTTTGGCTTAGTGCAGCTGATACAAGAGCTTATGATATTCACATCGCACCGTGTTTGTGTCATTAAAGTGGGTTTCTCATGGGTATGGAACAGCAAAAGAACTTTGGAGAGTTATATAAACATGCGAGCAAATACATAAATGAATAGTGAATGAATGAGTCGGTGTATTAACGATATCGAATCCTGATATGACAATGCTGGGTTTTACGACAACTTTTTCCAGGTTCACCTTGGTGAGCTGATCCCTGACACTAAACAACTTCTCGATTTTTATCAGAATCTGGATTTGCTGGAGCGAATCCTGATGTTATAGAATAATAAAATAAGTGCCAAACAGTAGTCAGAGCTGAAATGGAGAGGAGGGAGAGACTGTGTCCTTGGGATACTAGTGCATTGCCAATGCCGGACAGTTTTGAAGTGGCTTTCACGCGAGCAAACAGAGAGTTGCCGTGTTTGGCCACAGTCTCTTAGGAGTGAGCACCCATAATCACCAAATGAATCGTTAAATTGATTTTTACATGCTAATATTCATGCCTGTTGGAATATATCAATTAAGAGCTCATGCATTATAACTCATTAGTGGCCATTAGAGTGCTATGAATGCTGGGCGGCCGTCGATCAAGGTCATGGTGACTGAGTCATGTCTGAAGGCTTTCATCTGAGTGGCTTTAGATCAGGCAGCAGACATTCCATCACTGATAAACCACGAGCCAATCAGAGGGCAGAACTGGAGTGTCGCACATTCTCAGAGACATAGAATGTAGGAGTGAGACACGTTTATTTAAATCCAAAACTTTATCCAAAGTCACAGTCAGAGACAGGCAGAGAGATTGATACATGATAATCAGACTATCACAGACTAAACCAGGAAACAGGCTTAAATCAAAACACAGGAGCAAGAACAAGAACAGGAGTACTGACTAACAGGATCAATGGAGGCTAACAGGGGCAAGGGATGCTAACTGCAAAAAGGGAGGCTAACAGGAGCAAGGATGCTAACGGGGACAAGGATGCTAACAGGGACAAGGATGCTAACAGGGACAAGGATGCTAACAGGGACAAGAGATCTATTCATAATAAACATGGCTTTAACTGAAAGATTTCATAAGGAATGCGCGTTTATACATAAGCAAAGACACAATGAGGAATCAAGCATAAAGAGCAGGGCAAACAATCATTAGATCATGAGGTGATCAGTCAGGTGAACTGGGCTGTGATTGGCCAAATGAAAGGGAGGTGGAGACAGAGGCATGACAGAGGGTCAAGTGCGTACTCGACTCTAGCACTGTAAATTACATCCAGACCCATTCACACTGCTAGATCAGTTTCCTGGCTTTTGTCTTACACAGCACAAACAGACAGATCCAACAGAGGAGATGAGAAGATTAGGCAAGTCTCTGAGAAAGAGGAACTGCTTTCTTACTCTCTCTCTCTCTCTCTCTCTCTCTCTCTTACTCTCGCTCTTTCTCTCGCTCTTTCTCTCTCTCTCTCTCTCTCTCTCTCTCTCTTTTTCTCTCTGTCTCTCTCTCATTCACTCTCTCTTTCACTCTCTCTCTCTCTCTCTCTCTCTCTCTCTCTCATCTCAGTTTTACAAGGGTCCCTTTGAGCGACAGAGGCTCTTTCCTTGTCTCTCACTGTGCCTGTTGGAAGGAACAGATCAAACCTGATTAAGGTGGAGTCCTATTACGTGGCTGTTAGTGTTCAGAGTGAGGAAGAGCAGTCAGCGCTGGTTCACCACAGCCACTCCACTGCTATTTTTGCTTTGGCCCTTAATGTTCAAAAGAAGGGGACATCCCAGGGCAATCACTGGGCCTACCCCTGTGATCCAAATGGACTTATTAAGTGCCAGACTGATTTTGCTTGAAACCAATAAGCATTCGGAACATTGAGAGAGAGAGAGAGTGAGAGAGAGAGAGTCATATTCAGCTGGATTTCACATTAGTAGCAATAGCAGCCAAGAGGTTACATTACAAAACAAGTCCCACTTCTCCCCGATCACATTAACCAATCACAGAGCAGCAAATGATGATAGAGCCACAGACCCTCTTTTATGGCTGTGCTGTGTTTGTTCAGTAGCAGTTACTCTAACAGTTCTTTAACTGCGGATGAAGCTCGGCGGGTGTTTTCCTTTTTTTTTTTTTTTTTCCTCGACTACCAGCCTTACTCAAAAGCATGGTACTTTATTTCAGATAAAACTGGGAGTGGAAGGGCTGGTACTACCTTTTTGGCTGTTGAGGCAATGCAGAGTGTCATTAAAGTCCATTAACAAATGATAATTGGAAGCAGTTTAAAAAAAAGAAGGAGATGAAATAATCAATGTGAATGTGTGCTTGACCGGACACAACCAATTGGCTTTCCGAATCTGCATCAATTATGATAATTAAAACGGACTGCGTCGTGAATCATCTAAGGTCAAACTGAGCTTAGGGGGAATAATTTTGAATTAAAATCATTAATTAATCATAAAGAGCTCTGCAAGTGGGCAGCACCAGAAGCCGACGGTCTTCTGATGACCTCCACAGCTCTGGTGTGTGTGTGTGTGTGTGTGTGTGTGTGTGTGTGCGCATGTGTTTTTTTTTTTTTCCCTTATGGGCATTAGCATTCACATTACTGGTCAGATAGAGTGGCTTAGACATTTAGATTAGTCTGCTAAATGACATAAATGTCTCTCCCTTTCCATCCTTTCCTTTTTCTCCAGCTGCACTCTCTAACTCTCAGCACTCCACGAAAGGCACTCACACTCCACTGGAAGCAGGAGGCCGGCGTTCATGCATTTTGCAGCACTGCTTATGGCTGTGGGTTAATATTGCAGTCTTATAAATATCTGACAATTATGGATGTCCTCCAGTCATTCCTGTTTGCTGTGAAAGACTACAGTCCTATTTCACCGCCATGACATTCTCCATTTATTATTATTTTAAGCGACCATGGAAACTGACAAAACATTATTAACTAACAGGCTGGCCGCTGTAAAGCCTGTCCACTCACAGCAGGGCCGTTCCCGGGAAATTGACAAATTATTCGCATGAGGGTAAAGGAGCCATAAACAGATCACGATTTCATCCTCAAGTCCTCGTAGCATAAACAGTTCCAGGTAACAGTGCAAATCCACCCATTCTGACTTACCCTCCAAACAGAATGAATGTTAGGAGGGGTAAGAAAGGGGGGGGGGGGGTCTTGTAATTGTGCCCCAGACACTGTTCTCCGATTGCCTTGCTTATTAGAGAATCATCAGAGTGGAACATAACATTTTCAGTTTCAATTAAACCTATGAGTGCATAGATAATGCATTTGAACTTTGTCTTCGTCTTGTGAGGCCCTTTGGAATTCAGCGGAGGCTGGTGTCGATACAGCTCTGAAATTAGCTTCTGTGTGTTGAGCATTCATCAGAGCCATCAGTCTTAAGTTAGGAGAAAAAAAAAAAATATTAATTTAGTGACATACACTCACCAGCAGATTTATGTGTCTCCAAGTGGTTATGAGGGTATGAGGACGACATAAATGTTTTTCCTCCTTTCCTGTAAATGAAAAGTGAGAGATAGGCAGTTCATTAATTTTTCTTCAGCCACAAGGAGGTACAGTGGTATATTATAAACCATATGTATATATGTATATATATCCTATATGGGGTTAGAAACAGAGAGAACTAATGTGCCTACCTTAGAAGCATGCTACTGAATTGTGGTAATGAATATGTTCTGGTCAGTGGAAATCTGTTATTATCTCACATTTTGGCAAATACACCAAAGCTATTGAATCTCCTGTTTTCTTAGTCAGGGATATAATTTTTGAAGTGAAAGTCTGAGGTTCTGGAAACCTTTAAAAGGAGTTTTCCTGAATTTGCATCGCTGGATATGAGAATCTTCACCTGTCGCACAGACTGACTCAATAGAACATCACTCCAGGAAAAAAAAAGACCAGAAGGTGTGAAACTAAATGTTTTACAATTGAAGCAATTTATCAGGGGCAACCAGAAGCAAACGATAGAGCGTTTGTCTTCCTTATTTAACATAATTGCCGTCGTACAAACCACAGATCTGATAAATATGATTATGTTAATATTGACATTGGACAAAATAGCATCAAGAGCTTACACTGCAGGCAATAACTGCTTGGAAATACTTCATTACTGGGGTGGAAAACATCATTCCAGCCACAATGCGCTTAGCTGTAGGCTCTAAATCTTTGAATACGTTTGTGACAAAACTGCAGCAATCCATAAAATCCATCTGTGTTTACTGAGATGAGGAATATTTGGTATTTGCAGCTCCACTGTTCTGTCTTTATTGAATCCATCATGTTCCGCTGTCTCAAAGTTATTGAAAAATTAAACAAAATTTAAACACAACCACCCCCTCCAATGCCTCCATTTCCATTTCCGTGTTTTTATATTTTGTTTTTTTTCGTGTGACGTTATTAGTACAATACTTCCGATGCTAAAATGCTTGTTATGTATTTTTTTAAAGCATAACATTTTCATTTTCTTAATTTGTGTTATCTGAATTGTGACTACAGTAACACAACATAATTAAAATGGCGGGTCTTTAAAGGAGATTAATTTCTTTTGCTATTAAGTGTGACCCATAATATTTTGGTGGTTGGAAAGAATTATGTTCAAAAAATGCTGTTGAGGTGCATAAAAAAATGAGTCACTTGCATAAAATTTTATGGACTTATCTTATGATGTCCTGATTAAAAACCTTGAGCTCACTTTGACTCAGACTGTGGTCTGCGAGAAGGAGTGGACTTGCTTTTTGGCAGGCTCTGTCTAAAAGCTGCCAGCTTCTATATCTCTGTCAGTGTGTCAGGCTACAAGCTAACTAACTTCCAAAATCCGCTTTCCTCCTTGGCTTCTCCCCCTCCCCTCCCCTCCCCTCCCCCCAAACTCTCTGATGTCTCTCCTCCTCAACCTAACTCATTTACTCCTTTACTCTATTGCTTTAGACAGCTGTTTTTCCTTTCCTCCTTCTTCCTCTGTTTCTATCTCATTTGCTTTCTCTCTGTCTTTCTCCACCCTGTCACTCTTTTGTTCTCTCTTTACTCATCTATATATTCATCCATCTTTCTCTCACTGTATCTCTATCTCTCCGTGTGTGTTTCTGAGCCATTCTGGTTCTCTCTCTCTTTTCCCTTTCTCTCTTCATCTGTTGTTCACATCTCTCTCTCTCTCTCTCTTTTCATCTGTTGTTCACATCTCTCTCTCTCTCTCTCTCTCTCTTTCTCTCCCACTGCCTCTCCCTCTTCATGTCACCCTTTCTTTCTTTCTTTCTTTCTTTCTCTCTTTTTTCCTTTCCTTGTCAGAGATTTTCAAAGGAGAGTCAGACGTAATTCACAGGTGCTGTGTCAAAATCAACTCAGACAGTTCTGTTCTGTCCCTCCACCCTTCCTCTCCCGTCTCTCTGCTTAGTGAACAATATATTTTACATGCTAATTCACACTCTATACCCACCTCTCTCTCTCTCTCTCTCTCTCGAATTCATCAAAAGATTGCATTCTGTTTCATTACAGCATTGCACCATATTGGGTATCAGACTGGTTGGAGTGTACCCAGATGGACGAGCTGTGTGTTGAGCATTTTGTGTAATTACATGATGGGGTGTAGAGTTGGCAAATACACTTATCATGAATGAATATCATTGTTTACAGTGTTTAGCACACATTTTGTTATGACTGATGATAGACTTGGGCCACCTGTTTTTACAGGAGTCAAACACATGGTTATGCCTTTGTCATGTCTGCTTAAGACTGTACTGTTGCTTGCTAATATGTAAAAATCCTACATTAATGGACAGCAACAGTTCCATCTCTCATATGCAGATGCATGAGGAATACTTAGGCAAATGTTTAGCAATTAAGGTTAAAGAGCCGATTAATTTTTTAATCTTACACTCCACTGTTTAGCACATGCTCACCCTCTAGGTGTTAAGTTACTGACGATTTACAGCCTTTAGAAATGCTGGCCCCTTCTTACGTTACGGGGCATTAGTGCTGCATTTTTCAATAAAACGTGTTAAATTATAACTAAGTGAACCTGGCCTGGCTTTGACTTTCAGTATGTATTAGAAATGGCGCACAAATTGCTCGAAGTGTTCATAGAAAAATTTGGGTGTAATTACATCTGAGTAACGAGCCCATTCGTAAGCCTCTCATCTCATCTCAGCGGTTTTGATCTCCGTCCCACAGTCAGAAATGATGACGGACATGTTGCCGTCTGGTGTGGATGGGCCATTGGAGAGCTCCTCTCCTCTGTTGTCTGGGGCATCCTGTACCTGCTAATGGAGATTGAAAGGTATCACAGTATGTCAGTTAGACTGTCAGTCTTCATTCTGAACTGCTCTCCCTGTCTTTTTTTTGCTGGTGGGCAGGTTACAGGTTAACACAGAGCTGTTTGTACAGTTCAGGTACTTAACGCTATTTCCATCTGCTCTTTTCTCCTCTGAAATGTCTTTTAATGAGAGAATGCATCTGAGAATCTCTAGTTATGCAAACATACAATTAGTCTGGAAATGACTGAAGACAGTGTGAAGCAAGGCGCTGGCAATAAGATCTAACCCCTGCTTTTTTCAAGTTGCACTCTTACGTATGCTACTTAATTCAATTACAGAAAATAAAACTGTTTATGTGTTGCCCATGTATAAATTGTTTGTATATTTAGTTTAATTATTGATATTCAAATATCGTGATTTGTTCTGAGAAATGATGTAAGCATACAATAGAAGCCAGGGTTTTTGTGTAGACTGATAATTATCCAAGAAGTAATCAGTGTATTCACTGAAGATAATTACTGAATATTATTGATAAAATGATTCTTAAACAAACAATGTTTTATAGGCTTATGCTTATTGACAGTTCAGATGGAGTGAATAAATGCCTTCATATTTTTCTCTTTTCTTTTTTTTTTTTTGAAAGGAGATTTCCATGGCAACGACAAAAAAGAAAAAAAAAATGCTGTTGCTGCACTTCCATAATTCATTCCACACCGTGTAAGGGAGTGAGTAAATTGTCAGATTGTATGCATTAACACAATATGATGAATAATTGATTTTTTTTTCTTTTTTAAAAAGGAGGCTGGAACTGGTTTCCATGGCAACCGCGGCAGGGCAGGTTTTAAATGTCTCTGAGGTTTCCCCCCCCTCTTCTCTTCTTCTTCTTCTTGTCAGTGTGGTAGGTCTACAGCACGCAGTGTAATTCAACACAGTGTAATTCAATCTAGCACCAAGTTGCCCTAACTCTCTAACCTGCACTTCCAGAGTGGTTAACCAGAGGTTCAGAGAGGGCAGACACGTCTGCTGACCACAGAGATCGTGTTCTTACTCCCGTTCTGAACTTTTCATTAAGTCAATTAAGCAGGCAATTTGGAAGGACTTCAGGTAGTTCTTATCTTTCAAAGTGAATCTTAACCTCTTCACCCAAGCCCACTTAGGCTACTTACCGTTACTTACCACAATACTTGGAAAGAACAGTTGAGTTTTGTTCTCTTTTGCTGCTATGGAGAATTCATGATCAAATGAGCCCAGTTTGCAAGTCAGCGTTGCGTGTTTCGGTAGACCTAATCCATGTATGTGGCATACATTATTTACTCTTTAATGTGTAACGCGATGGAAAAAGAATCGTCGAGTTCACTTGTTTTCCTCTGGGAAATGTTCCATTGTACAACGGCAGCGTTTGAGCCTTCGAAAAACAGCGAAATGAAAGCAGATTCAGTCGGAGGCGGACAGGATCAAGTGACATTAGTCTTGAGGTCATTTCCACTTAGGGGACCGTTAGAAGTGCTTTGATTTTTTTTTAAATTAGTCATCTTTATTATTCAAAACAAACTCCCCGGGGAGGTTTTCTAAGATTTACGAAGATAGCTGAAAACAGGATGACAACGTTCATGAGCCGGTCCTGGGTGGTATTCTAGAAAGCGGGTTTAGTGAAATCTCAGAGTTAGTTAACTCAGAGTAAGCAGTAAACCTCTTAATAGAGGAGCCCTATGGCTTCATTCTCCTAACAAAACAAAGCCACTGGGTTCTTTTATTAGGAGGTTTACTACTTGCTCTGAGCTAACTAACCCTGGAATGTTGTTTTTTTGGTTTTGTTTTTGTTTTGTATTTGTTTTTTCGGGCTGGCCGAACGGAAAATATGTACACGTTTTCCAAAGGTGAATTCAGAGTGTACTCTTAAAGAAATTATGTACCATTCCTATAAGGCAGCAGTTTAAAAAACTATTTTATTTTTTCAAAGCGGGTAGGGACAGTGCTCTCCTGCCAAGCCCAGCACGAAGGTGAAAGATGAGAAAGCTTAATTAGAGGTCCTGTGAAATTTAATCACTGCTGTGTGGCATTTGCTCTCGCTAAGAGGCCGACTAACTTTTATTGGAGTTTCAAAGAAAGTGAATGACGAGCAAACGGCTTCATGCTGGAAAAAGTCCCTAATAGGTTGCCTCGCGCCCTGAGGGATCATCGCTGCCTTACTGGCTATCCATTCATGAGACAGCGCTCTGCTCTTGCTATGGACAATCAGCCAATTAAAGCTCCATAACTGGTGCCCATCCAGCCGAGAGATTTTATTATTTTTTTTTACAAGAGCCCTTTCGATAGCGGAGACTTCTCTCTCTCCGACACCATCATAACAATGACGGATAGGGCCACGCATTTACGGCGCCGTAGCCGTAAACGCTAATGAAGGGGTGTGAAACAATCACTCGAGATATATGTCTTTTCAGTGCTGCATAAAACGTTGCAAAATTATCATAACTGTTAGAGATGAGATGGGATTTAATCATACGCAGGTTATCTTTCACTGCAGGCAAAAATGGAGCTCGAGCAAATTGTCTCCGTACAGCGCTAATGAACCTGTGCTCCAAAGACAGTGTTTATATCAGGAATTTCCCTGTTCCCTGATAGAGGATATATTGTCTAACGGCGAGACTCAGAGTGGCTCGGCATAAAGGGCTGTGTTTTGAGTGCCGCTATTCTGTCACCTTCGGGACAAGAGAACTGTATCCACTTTATAATGTTCTTTAACGCTCTCTCTCTCTCTTTCTCACTCTCTCTGTTTGTGTGTGTGTGTGTGTGTGTGTGTGTGAGAGAGAGAGAGAGAGAGAGAGAGAGATGAAGACATGCATGAAAGAGGAAGAAAAAGAGAGATGGATGAAGAGACGTTAGTTCTACTTTATTCTGATCATGGTAAAATAAACTGAATGAAGCCTACTGCCAGTTGTTGTGCCACGATAATGAACATATACCAACACAGGACAGTTTCACACTCATATGCTGATTCAAGTTTCACACTTTCAATAAAAAGTAGGAGGTTTGTCTCTCAGATTGTATATCACTTTTCTATACTCAATTTTGTTTGATTTTTTCCCTATGAAACAGTAACTGCTCCCTGTGCAGTCACCAATATCTGCCCAGTAGCCATGGGAAATATTGATTTTGATCTTTTTTTTTACCTTTTCCAACTGCTTAAACTAATCACCATTACCACCAAAGACTGGAGTCTTACTCTGATTTTGACCCAACAGTTTTCTCCACGAATGAGACCTACTCTCATTTGTCTTCTTCCTTCGTATCTTCTTCCTTTATGTGTCTCATTCTCTCTCTCTCTCTCTCTCTCTCTCTCTCTGTCTCTGTCTCTGTATATATATATATCTATATATGTCACTTCATCATAAGCTGCTCCCCAATGTAAAGCCAAAGGAGTTTGTCCTCTGAGAAATAGCTGTTATGGTTTTCTTTGCATTTCTTGTTGCTGTTTGCCTCTTACTTGCAGCTCGGCTTTTGTTATTTTGAATGGAGGCTACGGTTTAACGGGCACGGTCCAATCAAGGGTGAGATGAACTGATCGTTGTGCTGTACCGGCTGGTGCAGTGCAGAGCACAGCAAGGAAAAGACATACACACACACACACACAAACACACACACAAAAAAACCCCAACCAAACAAACAAAACAAAAAAAAAAAACAGAGAACCCAGCCCAAAGGCCTTATCGGTCTTGGCTGAAGGTCCAACAGATAGCTATGCAAACAGCACAGTTCTTATCCACACAGCACAGATGACTCCAGGGTGGCTCACTAAGTCACAAACATATGCCCAGGCCCTGATGCACTCAACCGCAAACCAGAGGAATACCTCATAGAGCTTCACATGTAACCAGCATGTATGATACAGCAGTAATGAGCTATAGGTGTTGTAATAAACAAACATGTGTACTGTATGCTGGAGAACAGTTGTGCTGGGTAGGGGGGTGGAGTGGGCTCTGGCGTCATGCGTAGAGTTGTGGTGATGCTGGTAAATCTATCCATAGACCGGCAAACTGTGATCTCATTAGACCCTGTACAACAGGTCAGACACGCTTATGACAAAAAAATGATGCTTTACAAATTACAAGACACTTCACTACATTTTTGTCTTTTATTTTGCGTTCTTGTTTTAGAGTGAACATACCTGTGTTTTAGGCCACACGGTGGACCGAATCTGGTAAGGCCCGTTGGGTTGGGTTCCGTCCTACACACGGTTTATGAGATTCATTAAAGATCTCTGGTGCATGTGTGATACCGCCATTAGAGCGTATTACTATTGATGAATTGCTCAATTAATACTTCATCATTTATTCACAAGGAACGGCTGTTGTTAAAAGATCAAATGGTTTGCTCATTGCCTGGGGCAAGAGAATGGTATTCTGTGAGATTTTTGCTCAACTGAACAATTCTGTTGTAGCTTTTCTCTGTGGAAAACTCATGAGACAACGACCCGAGACATTAATCAGAGAGATTACAGTTTCTGTTATGCATGTAAACACACTAAAATGGACGCATACCACTCTCTGAACTGTTTTGTTGCTACCAAAAAATTTAAGTGGACTCAACAGATTACATATTTCATGACCAGTGAGGTTAATTATAAATATAAAAAAAAAATCTCCTCTTCATTGAGTCCCATCTGCTGTTGTAATTACACGGTAGTGAGGGAATTAATTCAGAGAGTTAAAAAAGTGTGAAACCAGAGTGAGTGCCTCTATCTCTCTCTCTCTCTCTCTCTCTCTCTCCATCTCTCTCTCCATCTCTCTCTCGCGCTCTCTCTCTCTCTCTCTCGCTTTGTGAAAAGGGCAACATCACCGCAGCCATGCTACATATTCATGTTTTCTTTGCTTGCAAAATGTGCACCTGTCTTACAGTGGTCTTTTAATGCGCTCTGTCCGAGCGTCTGCTTCCACTAATACAGTCTCAATTTTCTGATAAGAGGAGGCGGAATTTGTCAAGAGATACTTTTTTTTTTTTTTTACAAAAACAGATCTGAGGAGATAGAGATGCAGTAACTCTTAAAAAGTGTCAAATGCTTTTATACTCTTTGTGCTGTGCTAGAGGAGCGGCCTGCTGCTGCCGATAAAACCATGGCAAGGTGACAGATTTAAAATGACTGCAGAGGGCTTTTTATTGGCCACTGAATCAGATGCGGGATAAAAGGACAATGGCATGAGTGTGTTTGGAGGAGTAACTGTACTTTACTTCACTTTGGCTCTGAGGTAGCACAAGGTGAAAGCTGCAAGGTTTACATAACCGAGTCACAAATACAACAGCCAAATTCTCTCACCTACCAAGGTGAATCAATGACCTGTGATTCAAAGTACCGCAGTTAAGTTCAGTATAAAATAAACAAGCTACTTAAAATAGAATAACCATCCATGTGAGAAGGTGTTTGACATCACCATCTGAAGTGGATTGCTGGGCCATTGGACAGTGTGCTTGCGCTGGGAATAGAAAAAGAAAAAAAAAACAAAAAAACGAGAGCTGCATTAATTCAGGCGTGAAAAACATCTACATTAATCCAAGACACTTCAGTCAACAGAAGAGTGAAGACACAATGCCACGGGCACAATCCTGTTTATTATAATGTCAACGATAGTAGGAGATCCTTGCTCAGTGTGATCCAAACATGAATTAAAAGAGATTAAAAGCCTATATATGGGCATGTCTAATCTATCCAATACACACTGACTCCGTCCATTAGTCCTTCTGTGCCCAGCATGCTGATTAAACAACTCTCTAGGAATACAACATTTCCCGGCCTGTGCAGAAAAAAAGCAAAACAACAACAACAACAACAAAAAAATCCTTTTTCCCCCCACCATGCTAGTAAGGCAGCCTCTGTGTATTTGACTTGACACTTGAACACTGGTGAAGTGTAATTCTACTCCAAAAAGGCCACGCTGGGATTCCAGTGACCGGGGGAGGGTTTTACAGTGGATGGGGGGATATGGTTAGATTTGGGGGATGAAAGCAAAGCCGCGAGGGTTTTGAAGGAGACATGTGAAGGCACACATATATGAAAAGCTCTTCATCTCTTCCAGTGTAAGCCGAGCCCTTGGTCAAACCATTAGTCGCTATGAGCGACTCCGGCTTGCTTTCACGGCAATTACGACGTGCGAAGAAACACTCTGTCTCTAGAGTCGATTTGAGCTTAAACAACAAAAACAACAACGACAAAAAAAAAAAAAAAAAATCTTTGCCTCAGCATTACGATTTGACCTAGAAACGTCAGCGGGCTGTGCCATACCTTACGTCCACGACGAGGAAATTACGCCGAACCAAAATCAGGCAGTGTGAACGCTCAGCTCTAAACGATTCCACTCTGATTCAGAGCGGGGGTCGCTCGTTTGAGGGACTGACACCAGTTTCCTTCAGGCTTCATGCTCTAGCCTGGGAGAGGCACTTCTTTTTCCTTTATTTACTTTTAAATGCCACAGAGGCACCATGTTCCCTGTTTTAAGGGGATGGGGGATGGGGGGTGGGGTGCGAGGGGGGTTATATTTTTCCTAAATGTTTCCTCGGCAGAGTTTTAAATGACAGTAAGGAGTGGAGAAGTTCTCTTAGCGCTTTAGCGTGGCAGATCCTACCGTACCCGAGGTATTTGCTAACTGTGCTCTTGACACGACGCACTCTTGAAAATATTCAGAGGCTGAGGTGGCACTCGAGGGAACAGCTCTGAGAGTCTGAAATAAGAGCCTTTCCAAAACTGCAGGTGTCATCCACCTGTGTATGTGAAATACGCAAATCTGATTCTTATCTTTTTTTTTTTTTTTTGGCTTTTTCTTTTTTTTTTTATGATGGCAGTCGGGGCTTCAGCAAGCTGAGGCATTTGAAAAGTAATTCAATCCATAAACGTTCAATTTAAAAGGAAAAAAAAAAAAACATAAACATGCACAGGCACACACACACACACACACACACACACACACCCCTATGTATATATGTTTTTTTTTGTTTGTTTTGTTTCGCCAATGTTTGAAACAATGTTTGACAGTATCTCAGGGGACTTGGTGCTATAAAAACACACTATAGATACTTTTTGAAAATTACCATACACGTGAAAAATACATTCCGGGCTTTTTGTCAGTACAGTTGTAATGTCCCCCCGATCACTTTTGCACAGTTTTGTACGTTAACGTTGAGCCGGTGACAGGAGGAAGTGTTGAGGGGGAGGTAAACATTTTGAGTCCACTAATTGTGGGCGCTGTAGGCCTTAGCGTGAGTGCATTTGTTGAGAGGATTAGCATGTCTGACTAGCTTAGCAAAGGTTTGTGGATAATGTTTGGAAGGATCCTGCCCCCTAAGCCTTTTAATGAGCACGCCATGGTTGAGCCAGCATGCTTCCTGCAATGTTATGATTGGATTGTACCATGTTATTATAATGCTTTGCTCACAATAATAGTAATTTATCTCCACTAATATTATTTAAATGAGAGCGAACAAACTGACTCTCTGCTTAGCCTCTGTGGATGGATCCCCTGGGCATGAGTGCACTGAAGTGTCCTGTGTGTGGTGTCATACTTAAATGAGACCAGTTAAGCATTTCATCCACCCAAAAGACACAGGAGAATAGCCTTGCTCTATACCACCACGGAAATGGAGTATTCCCTTTTGAATTAACATTCTTCACACGTATTTACAGTGAAGCCAACAAGTTTAATTAAAGTCAGAGAAATGTTATATAAGTTTAATGCCAGATACAGCCCATACACACAAGCAAAATAAAAACACCCAGACTTCCTTCTGGACATTGCTGTTTACCAGCCAAGAGGTGGCACTCCGTGCTAATCTGTCTAGGAAAGCTCAACAGTAATGAACTGCACTCTGCGCATGCAAACCGCTCCTCGAGTAATGGGCAAAGCAGCGAGCTGTCCAAGAGCCACCCGTCTGCTGTGTGGCCAACCAAATGCACCACTAAGCACCTGCTGGAGCCGCTGTCCTGCACGTTCCAGCGCTGGACATGCACCGGATGTCCAGGAGGGACAACCTCACCCGGCGTGGACCAGGGTTCTGTCACAGCGGCTAATCTATTTAGAGGAAAGGTTAAAGGCAAGGACACGCCTGGACCCAACTGAGTTGTTGTGCAGCCCCTCATTAAGAGGGCAACACAAAATCAATCTCCTCCTCCCCCCCCCCCCCCCCCCCACACACACACACACACACACACACACACACACACCTTGAACACTCACACAGCCCCCTGGGCTCTCTGGAGAGCAGGACTGTTGATTGCTTATTTTAGCTGGGCTCTAGCTGCGGTGTGTGCCCGCACCGACGTGCCACATTGCGGACTCAATCACCCACAGCCCCTGGAAACGGTATCGCTCAACCCTGTGCCTTTGATCCTTCTCTCCTGCCACGCCATCTCTGGCGTTGGCGTACATGAAAAGACATCTGCCTCGCACGTCTCTAGATGCCTATAGCCTACACACCGAGATTCGTGTCAAAGTATTCCCCAGAGACATTAGGAAAAAAACAAAGGGAGAACTGATAATTGCTTTCATATCAGGCAAAGTGCTGGGGAGGTGGTTGATGGCTGAACTTCCTTCTGGTTCCTCCTTCAGACTTGACGCCATCTCTCTCAGGAATATTCCGTATATTAATGTTTTAGAACTAAGCGTAATGCTGAACACAGCTGCAAATGATCTCGCTAGCCACCTTTCTGCTCTGTTAGATTTCTCATTCATATGTTGGAGAGGGAGCCTTTCTTTACATCTGTAACAGTAGACAGCTGTAAGTCTTTCATAAAGTTTAGCATATCAGTTGAACCCCTTTGGTTGTTATTTAAGATGAAAAATATTACAGAGGACAGGCCACAGGTCTGGAAAAAAAAATTCAATAAAAGTAATGAGCAGTAACAATGATGAATTGAAGGTTATAAAGCAGTCATGGTGTAACTGAAAGAAAGGATTCAAGGCTTTGGCTGATCCAGCGGTTTATTCAGTGAAGGAAACTTGAGCCACTGAAAACCCTGACCCATGGAGAACGCTCTCACTCCCCTCCATTAATTAAATACTTTCCGCGGTTCATGGAAAATTCCACATCCTCTTCTAGAATAAAGAGTGATGGCGAAAAACAAATCCAAACAAGGGGATGTGTAAGAAACGAACCGATATCTAGAGTAAAGGTAAATTTTATACTTGAATCTCATTACATTCAAGGTAAACCTTCAGCAACTGTTCACTGTCACTTAATTAGAGAAAACCAGTACAGCGTGAGACCCCTATGGTCATAAGCGCTGTATGGATGAAAAGTGAAGTTTCCAAATTTATAGTATTGTGGTAAATCACAAGATGGTTTCTGAAGCAGTGGAGTATTAGTGAAAAATTTGTCAAACTAGGAGCTGTTTTTTAACAAACTATATGATGTAACAGAAATTAAATGACCTTTGGAGACAGTGTTGGGTTTGTAGTGAACTTCAGGGACCTAAAAAATGCCCCGAGTTTCCGATGGATGTGTCGTTCTTGGTCAGGCTATGTGGCTGAATATGAAAACAGCAGTCATGACAGTTCAATGGAGGCTCATGTACTCTACCACATGCTGGGTGTACAAAGACCGGTTGAGGCAATTGTGATGTCGACAGGTTGAATTTAATCAGCTTCCAGTGCCCTCACACGTTTGGAGTTAGACCCACCGCCTTAACAACCTCTGCAGACAATGGAGTCTCTTTGAAAACTGTTTTCTTCCAGCGTTTAACCTTTCACGAAGAATTTTTAATTCACCCAGAGGGGATTTGGCTAGGCTTCCATGGCTCCACACTTGGCCACCTGCTAACTGCACACCCAGTGGTAAAACTCTCCTTAAGTAAGATAGTTTAAGAGGGGGAAAAATGCCTGGAATCTGAATGCAAATGAGTCAGTAATTGCTGGTTACTGAAATTGGACGACACGGGCTTCCATCTGCTGGAAGTATGTCATGAGGAAAGTGCTTGCTAATTAAAATGTTTGAAAGTCAATTTACGAAATTGAAATTATTAAATGTTAATTTGTATCATTCAGACACATTGGGGAACCAGGAGAAGGAAAATGCAGTGGTGTGTTATTGAGTCCTGTTGAGGAGAAAAAAAACAGGAGGGCGCGCACAATATTTATGGTCAACTGTCAGGTTAATAATATGACGCGTTTATTGAAGCAATAATGTTTAATTTAGCAGAGATTCCAGTAATAAGATACATGGTGTTTGGCTGTGAGGTAAGGCTTTATATAGCTGTCTCAAGCACATGTCCTTCATTCGGTGTAGACCTGTCCAATTTTTTTTTCCTGAATGTATGAAAGAAAGAAAATCTCAGTTTGTCTCAGTGAAATAAAATTTGTCTGTAATATAAGTGAAAAATATAGCAGACTAATTTTTTTTTTTTTTTTTGCCGTAGCGACATGATTGAATTAGTTTTGATAATGGATGCTATAAAAGCAAGAAGCACTCTTTTAATAAATCTGTCATAATGCCAGAGTGAAGTAATTTTCTCAAGTATCTTAAAAGGTGATTGAAGCGAACCTCTTAGACTGAATCCTATCAACGTCGTCCAAACATCCTAACTTAATCTGGACCTGCTCCTCTTCCAGATTAGCATCACATCTGACAAAATCAAAAACAGATTTGAAGGATTCGTCACATGTCAAAAATAGATGTAAAGGAAAGAAAGGTCACCAGCAATTTCCTTCCTGTCACCGCCAGAAAAATGCATAAATATGGATGGGGGAAGATCATGTTCACTTGATTTGACCTTTTTTTTCTACCCATCTCCCCTCATTCTCTCCTGCTATGTCTGTGAAAATGTAAAATGACCAGACGTCTTTTGTTCTGATGATTAATGTTCTTAATTTGCTTTCCGCACTTCTAATGGATTATGCATGCTTTTTTCAGTTGACGTCTAATCGCAACATGTTTCTTTTGACATTTTTAGAGAGAGGTAATGTTTTATGATATCTGTGTTGTAACAGTCATGAACTGAAGACCTGAGAGAAATGATTTGGTTATGCTTACAGAAAGTTATGACTTTGCTTTGCAGTGAACAAATACAAACAAACCAAGGTGCAGTTCTAGCATTTAGCTCATGTCTAAAACAGAATATGGCTCTAACATTGCCAAAAAAAAGAAAAAGAAAAAAAAGAGAGAAAATATTAAAAAGCCCAAGTTAATGTGAAGAAGTCATTTATTAAACACATGATCAATGTACGTACATGGTGGTTTCTGTTTCAGATTTGTCTTGGCTTAATGAAGTTCCTGTGATATAATGCCTTAGTATGATTCAATGGCTGAATATGGGTCAGGCCTTTAGGGATTCTGAATGAAACAGGCAGTGTGAAAATTTCATTATCCGACAAATGCCAACGCATTAATTCAACACAAACCAATCATGTGTATTGTATCACTCATAATCAGTACCCCTGTGACACAGTCATGGTTTCTCTGTAAACAGAACATCATGTGTTCAAATGAAGACCTTGAGCGTCTCTGGGAACAGCGACTGATCCAATCCTGTCTGCCCTGAGTTTCCCTTAATAAACCACTGCTCTTCACATGCAACCAGACCCACTGTCTTTTGACATGAACAATTTTAGACATGGACAGCCCAACCATTTGTCACAAACAGTCATGTAGTAGACCTGAATGACTAGACCACAACTGAGACAATTACATATCAATCCTACAATGATGGCATAAAACAAAACGTGCTATTTGACCTTATCCTTGTTTATAATTGTCACAAGCAATGAAGCTGAAGACTATCATCAGTCTGTCAGCCAGTGAACTATTGCATTAACATGTTAGGAATCTGCACCTATTACTCAAACACTCTGTTTACACTGCAGGCCTGGAAGCTCACTTCTCATTTCTTGCACATGTCTCATTATTTGGCCTGTTTACATTTCATTTTCAAAGTGCCTCATATCCGATATCTGATTCACACTAAACCATGCGTTCAAGATGACCTGAATGCGCAGATGAATAGTAAGCAGCGTGGTACGTGGGATGTCTGGTCCGCTTAGGCTAATTATTCCTGACGTGAATTATGAACGCGACCAAAAATAAGTTGAGTCTCTTGCCGACCAGAAGCGTCTTTAGAGGTTAGCTTTCCACTGACCAGACTTTAGACTTTTTGATTAGAACTGTAGCCATGAGCGCTCATAACCGTTCTCTCCAGTGCCTCTCACTGTGTCTTTGTACCGACTGCATTTACACCAGCACTCGTCCTGTTTTACTTCCACTGTCTCATTTCCCCGTACGTACGGGCAAGTGTCATCACACTGTGAGATCATAGACTAACACCTCTCTGTCCCCCATCATGAGAGCAGTGGGCCCGATTCTAATAATGGCAAAGGGCTATGACGGTGCCTTGTCAATGACGTTAAGATCGTGGTTAAGGAAGAGGTTTGACTTAATCTGCATAATATGTAGCAGTGCACGCAAAAACACACACACACACACACACACACACACACACACACACAAATCTTAAACACAAACATTAAACCACAACACAGTAAACCTGACCTAAAGCGAACCCGTCAAGATCTGATATGTCGTGTGGCATTTTAGTATCTGCAGCATTTGGAATGAAAATCCGTCAGTGGTGTCAGATAAGACAGAGAGAAGGGGATCAGGTCACTGTTTGGCATGGTGTGAATGCAGTCAAGGTGTCTGTCAGGCCACTGAAGAAGGTGAGTTCTGAGCATGTGGATGTCTGAAGATGTGAAGTGTCTGGTCCACTTTTAAGTATACTCATTCCTTTTTACTGTTTTGTCATTTACCATGTGAATGAGATTCTTCTTGGCTTAGTTGAAGTTTGTGAATAATATGAGCAAAGTCATAGCTAAATATTAAAACTGTGACGGCTGCAGACACTATTCCAGTTTCCAGTTGCCGGGAGGCGACATAGTCTCTCTCTTTCTACGTTGTTGTAATTACGTTTTACGCCTGAATTAAACTTCTGATCGCTTGCATTTGACAATTGCGTGTTAGTTTGGTATTTAAGGACTGTTTTCTGTTTGAATCTGGGCTGAGTCCAGATAAGAAGTTTATACTTCTTATATTGGCTATAAAAGACATTTGTGTTTCTTTCATGACTTTTCGTCTCATACATAAATTAAAAGGTGTGTTTTCGCAACTGGGTTAATCTTTTCTAAGGACTTCCTCTTGAGCTGATTTCGTGACAAAAAGATGTTTGTGCTTTCTGTGTGTGCAGGGCACGATTTGTGTTTATGTTAACTAAAGCATTAATTAATAAGTAATAAGCACACGGTCGTGGTAAAGATTGGCGTGAGCGGGTAGAATCAGAGTTGTTACTGTTTGTTTTTGTAAGCCTGTGCACCATACCATATGCTGGAATCATATCATTATACCAGGAGCTCTATTTCACAATACACTGAAAAGAAACATTTTGCTAAGAATTCATCCGATGGATCTTAAAGCCATTAAGTCAAACAACCGTATGTCTCGTCCTCCTCCTGGTGATCAATATCATTATCATTGTGGAGACTACAGTCGCTACTGCAGCTACTGCAGCCGGGATGTGACCTTTCCACGCTACGAGCTCATTTCCTCTCCCAGCCATTCCATCCCTGTAGTCGCAACGTTTTTGTTAAAAAAAAAAGCTCTGTGATCCAGCACATACATTCATAATGATGCTGGAATAGTATAACAGATTCATCATTATAATGAATCATTATACCTCTGCCACATCGTAACAATAGAGAGATAAAAAAAAGAATAAGGCAGAGTGATTTACCTTGGCGGCATAGTAATTATTGGATTTTAGTTTGGTGTTTTGGGGGGGGGGGGGGGGGGGGGGCAGAGGGCTGGGAGGCTGGGAGGCTGGTGGTTGTGGTGGCGATGGTGGGATAGGACTCATTTCCCCAGGTGGAGGAAAAGGTGGGGGGGGGGGGGGGGGAGAGAGAGAGAGAGAGAGAGTATCGGCACTTAAAAAAGGCGCAGTCATAAAATTTGCCTCGGCGGACAACACATCAATGGTAACCCTCCAGGAGTTTACGAGCGAGAGGAGGAGGCAGACAGAGAGACCTTGTCCTTCGCTCGTTTGCATGAAACGAAAGATAAATGAAAGACAGGGAGCTGCGCTCTCCTCTCCGCTGCTGGACCCTGAGAGTGCAGGTCTGCGTTTGGACCTGTGCCACTTTGCCCAGCTAAATCACTGGCTCTTTTATAACGTGACGTGTTCTCACTGAGAGTAACTGGGGGCGGGAGGTTGGTCTTGCCCTGCTCGCATTCGTTGTGGTTCTAATTTAAACATTTTTTTAAATCCGTTTTGGTGCCTAATTACGTGTAAAAGAATCACGCATGTTATTTTAATTGGTTTGGGCACTTTATCACTTTGACCGACTCCTTTGAAAGAGTCCGCTAAAATAAACAACTGTAGACTACTCTGAGATGATTCCAGCAGCACAGGGGAATTTTCTGTTTGCCTCCATCATCGTAAATACGAGGATAGCCAAGACCATGTTTTCTCTGTCTGTTGTAGGATTTGCCCGTTTTTATTCTTCAAAGTCTGTCATTTTCAAATTCTAATTCAAAGACTAAAAAGCGTTTCAGCTCTAAGCAAGACGGCTTGAGGGAATTCATCTTTGGCTTTTTTAGAGAGCCTGTTAATTAAAATGTATAATATAATTTCAAGGGTAGTTTGCTTTTTATTCCAGTGATAAAATTTCAGTTTCAATGTGCAATAAGAAACCATTTCACTTGTATCTTAAAGGATTGTGACCTTGCTTACCTCATGCTGCTCAATAGAAGCTATCGTCCACCAGAGAAATAAGAATGCTCCACCATGATGAAGAAGAGAAGAATAAATGGAGGGATGAATGAATAGACCACTTTAGCTAAGGCTTTGCCAGAGTCAGATTTGTTTTAAGCACTTATGAGTTTGAAGCAGTTTTGAGATGGTTTTTATAGGTCTTTTATGAATGAAAACTGTCCTTAGTGCATATGAGGTTAGATTTTAACTTTGCTTCGGGAAAGAAATTTTCTGCCGGGGATAAAAGAGCTGTTAACAAAGAGTCAGTGAGGAAATGGGACGAAAATGAAAAATCTACAGATAATTACGCAAAAGTTGAAGAATGAAGTTCATTTAAGGTCAGTAAAGTCAAGCCGGGCTGAGTCAACCGAAAACTTACAGTCCAATGTGTCGGCGCTTGGTAGCAGCTTTTCATTCCAAAACCGATAATCTTATTTCATAATCTGATTTTAATGGGTAAACAAAGCATCAACGAGGGGCTCTGCTGGCCGTGAACTTGGGACGTGGGCTTTACTTGCACAGATGCTTGGACTGAACTTACTGTATTATGTATGATTTTTTTTTTTTTTTTTTTGTGGAAAACTAACCTTTCCTTTGTTCACGTCAAATCGCTAGCTGTCAGTAACAAACTTTTTCCCTCTCTCCAAACTAAATGACTGTTATTACCTGCAAGCACATTTAGACTGCAGTCTGCACTGTGTCTGCATCTTCTATCCAGAAGAGTTTCAGACAGTTCCCTCTGCCCAGTTCCTCCATCAACTTAACAGCTGCTGGTCATAGTAGGAATGTGACCACAGGAACTTTTTTTCTCACCATCAGTGTCAAAGCACCGCCATGCACCTCAGAGATTACTGCAGTATTCCATAAAAATGGAACAATGGGATTAAAAAAACAAACAAACAAAAAAAAACCCGGAAAGATAATACAGATATTATGAGCGGTCAGACAGTCATTTGTTTTTAATCATGCGTATGGATGGAACCATGCCTGGAGGCTACCCAATGCTCTCCATAAAACTGACAAAGAACGTTTGACTGTTTACAGCAGCATTAAAGAGAACACGATCTTCTGTGCTAAGCTGCCAATAGACAGCTACATTTTCACAAGGTCATGGTTAGAGTCGGGAACTAACTGAAAAGGTTACGGTTTAGTGTCTGATTCGCCATTCCCACAAGAGCCTTTCAGCAACTCTGTCCTTTTGAATTTGTTCTGACCTGATAATGTGTCAGATGGTGGGTACAATGTGTCCTGAGCAGCAGTCATTTCTGTCCAAAAAAAGAGAAAGAAAAAAAAGAAAAAGACAAAAAAAAGACGAGAGACAGATGGACAAACCTATCCTGACCAACAGTATGGCGGGCTTAAGAGCACTAATGACTGTCTACACAGGCTCTGTCTCAGATCCCTTGACTCAGAATGCTCCTTTAATGCAGTCTGTTCTCTGAGACTCATCAAGTACCATTAGGAGGAGGGAATGGTTATCTAAACGGTGAGATGATAGAGTCCCATGTGAAATTCTTGATCGGCTGCAGGGAGACTCAATGGCCTGTGTCAGCATAAACAGTTATTGTTTTTCAGCTCCTGCCAGAGATGGTCTGACTCGACACACTCTTCAGTAGATCCTGTCTTATCCGCGGAAAGAGGGGTAGCTGGGAGTTCACTCTCCTTCACCAAAGCCACACAAGCGCCGAAATCACGAGGAAAGGGGAGCGAGAGAGAGAGCGTGGCCTGTGAGCGATTTAGCATGCCAAATCCTTTACACACCTCACGGAAACTCCAGATCATGTGGACTGAATGTGAGAAAGGTCAAATCTGCTGGGAGGCTGAACAGTGGCTTCCTGTGTAAGCTTTTGTCAGCGCTCTAAACAGTATGTGATGGTAAAAGACTGAGCGAAGAAATACGTGCTGCTACTTAGAGGGTGAGACCTAATTAATCATGTAAAGACGATCAACGCTCTGATTAGCAATACGTAAATGGTCAAGTATTTTAATTGTATATTAAATGCATAAATCTAAATTCCCATATCACCCTTTTTCCCCAACTTGACTCCAGATACTCATTTAGTTGCATGCAGTGGCGTATACTGGTGTGTATAGTCATGTTTAGCTTGATGTGCAGTCGTCCAGTGCACGCTGAAAGAGGTCAAAGTTCCCCCAACATGTAGACAAGTGGTTGATATACCAGCCAGTCAGGTTCATTAACCTCACATCTGCACCGTCACTCCTGTTCCCTGGCCTGTTATCACCCTAAAGCTCTCTGTGATTTATCAACACGCACACTCTCATCTTGTCACTCTCTACTTTGTCAAAACCAGCATATGGAAATGTGAACCTGGAGGCTGAGACGAGGAGCCGGCCCACTGTCGGACCTTGGGTCACAGGAGCCTGTCCCCCCAGAACTGCATCCGCAGCTCCATGGGTGATTTTTCATAACAAGTCACTTGCGGTGATGTAAGCATATTTTTTTTTTCTTTTCCAGCTCCGAATAAATCATGTCTCTCTCCCCGCAGTTGACCGCAGAGGGCACGGCACCAGGAGTCATGTTTAGAGAAGCGCTCTCCACGGCACTGCGTTGATCTTTATTCCTCATGTCAGCTGTCAAAGCTGTGTGCACATCCATGTGTTTGTCACCTTTTACGTATTGTCAACGTTATTAACTCAAAATAGTGTTAACTCAGAGCAGAGAGACAGTCCATGCAGAAATCAACACAGATTCAGTAAGACTCTCTCTCTCTCTCTCTCTCTCTCTCTCTCTCTCTCTCTCTCTCTGTCCCATATGTATATACACACACACACACACACACACACACACACACACACATATATGTATATATAATTTGTTTGGTATGGAAATATTAGACTCTTTTTTTCACGTGCTCTGAGGGTTCATTTCATTTTGGTTTTCTGTTTCCGCTCTGATCAATGGCAGTTTTCATAACGCAGACGCGTGTTTAAAGCTAAAACAAAAAAAACCTCATTAAATCAATGATGCTGTTTTCACCTAAGTTTGGGAACATGGAAAAATGGAAAAAATAACATTTAATTCAGCATCAGAGGGAAAAAAAAGGACTTGATTGTCATCGTACTCTGACACGTTACGGTACTGTGTGTGGAGCATCGTTATGCAAATGAACCTCCGGTTGATTTTATTTTCACCCGTTGGCATATCTGATTCTCTGAATCTATTACTCAGATAATGAAATCGTGTTTTTGCCATTTATTCCTAAACAGAAGACTAGTTTAAAAGTCGCTTTAAAAAGTCAAAGTGCAGATATGTCTTTGCTTTGCTTTGCATTGCTTTGATCAAAGCATCTTTTCACAATTCATTATTGTCAGAGTGTTATAATGGAAAACAGCTTTGGAGGAGACTAAAATAGAAATTGTATTCAGTCCTGGAAACATTCTGTATATATATTCATAAATGATCCACATGTGAACAAATGCCAATGGATTTTCTGCAGAATAGCAACTATAATAAAACTTTGGATGATTGACATAGCTTTTTATACTGAGCAGACTGTGCAAAACTGTTTGGAAAATAAGCATTCATATCTATTCTATATCTCATGCAGAAAAAAATACAGGCCAATGCACAGCACCGCAAATGTTGTTTAACGAGGTTCAACAGCAATCAGATTCCAGTCATGCAAAACAAAATCATTTCAGGGTCCTCCGAAGCCTTTCTTCTCTTTCTTCCTTTCTCTTTTTCTTTTTTTTTTTTCTGTCACCCTGTAGTTGCCTCTATACACAGCAACATTATAGTCTTACCAATGCATCTTCTATATGGCTGGACTTATTCTAAGACTTGTATAGACTTTCTGTGGTGTCCATTTCTGATTTTCTATCTATCTATCTATCTATCTATCTATCTATCTATCTATCTATCTATCTATCTATCTATCTATCTATCTATCTATCTATCTATCTATCCATCTATCTATCTATCTATCTATCTATCTATCTATCTATCTATCTATCTATCTATCATTTATTTATTTCACAAGTGACAATAAAAGAAAAAAAAGCAAGGTGAAAAAAAGTACAGAAAGAAAGAAAGAAAGAAAGAAAGAAAGAAAGAAAGAAAGAAAGAAAGAAAGAAAGAAAGAAAGAAAGAGAGAAAGTGTTAATGGGTGTAGTTTTTCACCATGCCCACTTCACACAAACACTTACACATTCCAATGTTCATCACCTGTCAATCACCGACCCACACTCTCTCTACACCTAACCAGTTGTTATTGCTGTTACCATAGTAACAATGGAAAGCAAATATCTTAATGTACTGTTTTTTTTTTTACTCTGAGTTTGGGTACTTAACAAGCCGTATACATGGCCCTAGAGTGAAATACCATTCATTATTTTCCAGAATGTAGGAAGACACAAACCTCCCTATGGCTGACACTTGTATGGCAGGTACGTGTATATCAGTTTGTAGTCTCTCTCCTCTCAAAGCGAGTCATATGCTTCCACGTTTATTAGAGGGCTGCACTTGAGTGATGAGGAGTCAGTGAGGATGGCAGGAGTGAGTGTTTCTGAGCGGCAGATAATGGGAGTAATCGCTCAGAACACAAAAGTACATCTGCCCTCGGCTATAACTCTATACCACCGTATATAAACCACACTACCACTGTATATACAAGTGTGATGTACAAACCGTATATAAACCACACTACCACTGTATATACAAGTGTGATGTACAAACCATATATAAACCACACTACCACTGTATATACAAGTGTGATGTACAAACCGTATATAAACCACACTACCACTGTATATACAAGTGTGATGTACAGACCGTATATAAACCACACTACCACTGTATATACAAGTGTGATGTACAAACCATATATAAACCACACTACCACTGTATATACAAGTGTGATGTACAAACCGTATATAAACCACACTACCACTGTATATACAAGTGTGATGTACAAACCATATATAAACCACACTACCACTGTATATACAAGTGTGATGTACAGACCGTATATAAACCACACTACCACTGTATATACAAGTGTGATGTACAAACCATATATAAACCACACTACCACTGTATATACAAGTGTGATGTACAAACCGTATATAAACCACACTACCACTGTATATACAAGTGTGATGTACAAACCGTATATAAACCACACTACCACTGTATATACAAGTGTGATGTACAAACCGTATATAAACCACACTACCACTGTATATACAAGTGTGATGTACAAACCGTATATAAACCACACTACCACTGTATATACAAGTGTGATGTACAAACCATATATAAACCACACTACCACTGTATATTAACATTGGTATTTGTGATTCAGAGAACAGATTTTGTTTAGTGTGATACTCATGCACTCTAATGAATGTAGCTCTTTTAACAGCTGGGAAAATAAACACCTGCAAACTGTAATTTTGCTGCATCATTAGGGACAGACACTTGTCCAGGTGACACCCAATCCATTCGCTCGGCTCCTACCACAGATGTTTACCTCTCCAATGGACTCTCTGTGTCCGTGAGAGGGGGCGGGTGTTTGGGTTGTGTTGAGAATGGAGGTGTTGGGATAGGCTACTCATTTGTTGCCAGGGTGAAAGCGGAGCTTTACGTCCTCCCGCTATGCGGACAGCAGCGGTTCGATACTATCGCAGACGTTTTGAAAAATCGTGGTCCTGCAGGATGATGTCAGGGGGCTGTGCCTGCTGAGCGGAGAGCTGAATTATTCAGTCAGGCCACAAGGACACCTGCTGTCCCAGCTCCACAGCTGGAGCACTTCCTGTTCTGCAGCTGCACAGACACATGCTTGCTCTAATTGCAGTTTTGGGGCCAGGAGAGCAGCGTAAAGCAAGAGAGAGAGAGAGCGAGAGAGAGCAAGAGAGAGCGAGAGAGAGAGAGAGAGAGAGAGAGAGAGAGAGAGCGAGAGAGAGCGAGAGAGAGCAAGAGTGAGAGCCAAAGAGAGAGAGAGAGAGAGAGAGAGAGAGAGAGTGCAAAACAGTGATGGAAAAAAGAAGAGGTAGAGATAGTTAAAATGAGAGGAGGACAGAGGATAGGAGATGAGGGAGGGAAAGAAAGACAGTGAGAGAAAGTAAACGGGTCAGAGACAGTAATAGAGAGAGAGAGAGAGAGAGAGAGAGAGAGGGAGAGAGAGAGGGGGAGAGAGACAGAGAATTCAACTCCAGCATTATCTTGTGGGACTGATCCTCATTGCATCACAGTGAAGCAGAGCTTTCTATTGATCCAAGAGGCAGAGTCAATTAATCAAACCCTCATCTTCCCCAGCCAGGGCTTTTCCTCTACTCTCCCCTCACAAGTTTCGCTCCGCCCAGACAGAGAGAAATATGACACCAGAACAAACGGCTCGACCTTGACACGATCTTGTCTTTTTAGACACAAACAAGCTGAAAATGAAACAGGAAATGCAAAACCACCAGACAGAAGGATTTGGAGGAACTTTACATGTTGCTTTTAAGAAGTTGACATTCACAAACTTCAAGAGGAAGATCTTGTAAATAAACGTCTTTCTCTGAGTCAAAACTGTCCAATTGTTTGTATTTAAACATACTCTGAAAGCAGACAGTATATGCTAATTAACTACGGGCATTTAATTCTGAGTAAATTATGAATACATGTATTCTTATATACAAAAAAAAAATGTTTATGAAACGCACCAGACTGACTCAAGGGTTTGTGTTATTAAAATTCTGTGTCCACAGACAGGTGTTGGCTATTTATACATTGTTAGAGGTGGGGGTTGTAAATTAGATACAGTATTATGCCACACATAAGTGTCATTTTAGCACTGAACAGTGAGAGAGGGAGAAGAAAGCATGAGAGCACAGTCAGAAGACACTGAGTAATATCAGTAGCAGTTTCCATCTCTGCTGTCACTGGGTTCTCTTAGCCGCTTCTGTTTTTTCTCCGTTGCGGGGTGAAAACTGTCTCTTCACTGCAGGAGTTGACTCTTCCCAGCTTTAAACCAGTCACTTTATTCAAGTCCAATGCAAGTCTCAAAGTCCTAGAGCTGAAGCTGAAGTTAAGTCTCAAGTCTTTTATGGCCAAGCGTATGTCTATGATCTCAAGTCTGACTCGTATCTTAAGGTCCTTTTAGAAATTAGTGCTCCGTATGGAGTGGAAAAAAATTGCTTTGTTATTGCATTGCCTTATTTATGTCTTTGAGGTACCCATGCAGCATATATGAAATGTTTAACAGCTTTACGGTGACACTATTAACCTTCTCAAGGGCAAAACCTGTGTTGTGAGATTCAAATTTACATATGTCCATGAACGCACATTTTTAATGTGAAGATATGTAAATGACACAGTCCTGAGGCCGGTGTTTATGAGAACATTGGTTTTAGGTTGTATTTGCAAAAGGTCAAAAGGTCTCATATTCGTTTGCGTCCATCTGCATATCCCATCCATTAATAAGACTTCTCTCCAGATCTCTCGACACTTGTGCAATACAGGGACAAACAGGAGGGATATTATTTACCTTTCATATAGAGCATTGTTCAATTCTTGCTACGGTGAATGTGCACAAAGAGCTGTCCATTCTGATCAATGAACCATTTCTCAGAATATTAACCCAACAGAAATTTTCATTCATTTCAAACAGTAAAGCCTAAAGTTAACTGAAAGAAAAGTCTTAGGTCAGTTTACACAATTTATTCACACTCACTCACTCACTCACTGACTCAATCACTGACCCATTCAATCACTCACTGACTCACTGACTCACTCACTCACTCACTCACTCACTCACTCACTCACTCACTCACTGACTGACTGACTGACTCACTCACTCACTCACTGACTCACTCAATCACTGACTGACTGACTGACTGACTCACTCACTCACTCACTCAGTAACTGACTCACTCACTCACTCACTCACTCACTTACTCATTCACTCACTCACCCACCCACTCACTCACTCACTCACTGACTCACTCAATCACTGACTGACTGACTGACTGACTCACTCACTCACTCACTCAGTAACTGACTCACTTACTCACTCACTCACTCACTTACTCATTCACTCACTCACTCACTCACTGACTCACCCACTCACTCACCCACCCACTCACTCACTCACTTACTCACTCACTCACTTACTCACTCACTCACCCGCTCACTCACCCACTCACTCACCCACCCACTCGCTCACTCACCCACCCACTCACTCACTCACTCACTCACTCACTCACTCACTCATACACTCTCTCACTCACTCACTCACTCACTCACTCACTCACTCACTCACTCACTAACTCACTCACTCACTCACCCACTTGGTCCCTCACTCCCTCACTCACCCACCCACCCACTCACTCGCTCACTCACTCACTCACTCACTCACCTGCTCACCCGCTCACTCGCTCACTCACTCGCTCGCTCGCTCAGTCACTCACTCACTCACTCACTCACTCACTCACTCATTCCCAGGATCAGTGAGTGGGTTATCTGTTCCTAATCTCCTACTCTCTGTATGACAATTGTTAGTAGAAGCTGAAAAGAATTCAAATATTATCTTAATGAGGTGTAACACAGAGCCGTATTCACCCATTTTATTTGCAAGTTGCAAACTGATGAAACTTTATGGTTCCAATGAGGAATTCACAAGCAGTTCTAATGGCACTAAATGTCCAGTCAAAATGATTTTATGGTAGTGCCTCTTGTTTCGATGTTAAGCCTGCAGCGGACTTCATTATCATTACAGCTCCGGCTGACCTTTGAACTACACAGCGAGAGTACAGGCCATTTCAAATCAACTGAGCAGAAAAAACTGCCCTCACGTCGCCTCATGTAACAGCAGCTTAATCAATAGAAAAACAAATATTTTTCGCCATTATTGGTTGTTCCTCAGAGTACAACAAAAAAGAGCACTTTCTGAAAAAGGATTATTTGATATCATTTGTGTTTGGAATGAAGCTTGGTGCCAGGCTGGTAAACAAGAGAGCAAAAGTCAATTTTGTTATATGCTGTATGGAAGAGTCATGCAGGAATCAATCACGAGGTCTTATGAAAGCTACAGCAGCAGGGGGAAGACTCGAGAAACTGATGAAAAGGCCGAGCTAGCCGAACGATGTCTTACTCTTCATAAAGATGACATTTCATTACCCTAATTGCATCTGTTCATTTTCCTCATCTCTCCTATTTGTCTGGGAACATCAGAGCAGAGCATTATAATATCAGTCTAACAGACTCCTCTGTGGTCGGCTTATTTACTGCCCTGCGGCCGGGAGAGCGTTTCTGATTGGCCAGCCACAGGCCTTTCTAGTTTGCTGCACTGATGGTTCTAGCCCGAATAACCTGGCTCCGTTCGGGTCGTCAGTCCCGGGGAACGACAGGTGTGTCCTGTTCAGTCAGGCAGAAGGCGGGAACTGAGGCATAGCCCTGTGTTCGTAGCACAGCGCAGTGGGCTGAATGACACCTGCCCCTAGCCCGACCCACTTTCAACCTCATTTGTGTCAAGTCTTTTTCCGTTTGCACCCCAATAGGACCAAAACTCAACTGTCCAAAGGGTAACCAGCGTTACATTAGACCCCGCGCTGCTGAAACCTCACTGGTGGCTTTTCAGTCATTAGCGGCAAAAGAGATAGGGTGTGTGTGTGTGTTTTTTTTGCTAAGCTATGAAGAAAAACACAGAAAAATATATTTAAAATATATTATTTTTAAATGTCTTTTCAATGAAGGATCAATAAAAAGGGAGGGTTTTCACTTCATTCTTTGCCAGAGAGATGGGAATGATCTCAGAGTCAGCTGCCAAAAACCCTGTCTATGGCTTCAGGAGAGGTATGAGAGCAGATCCCTGCAGGAATGTACTATCACCACAAACAATACACAGGTGCATTTCTGTCTACGCAGCAGCCAAAATCAGCTCTGCTATGGGACAATTAAGCACTAAGTGCTTAGACCACATTTATAAATGTGTGTATGCATGCATGTGTGTGTGTGTGTGTGTGTATGTTTTAAAGTGGCTGGCAGAGTTAAGCCTCATACATGTGTACAGTATGCCAGCTGACAGAACATGAGAGTGAGTCAAAAGTGGACGGCAGCGTATTGAAGTGTTAGGAGCGACGGGCTAGCAGAGAGACTAATGAGAAGTGATTTAGTATGGGGAGTGGGGGAACTGAGATATAATTACCGCATACACCTCCTCTGGTCAATGAGCCTTGGTCCTCCTGGGAGAGGCCCATTTTCAGCAGGTAATGGAAAGCCTGCCTGGGTTCGCTGATCAAATTGTCTGCACAATGGCAGGTTTTTGCTTCCCTGATTGTCCCGAAAGACATATAGAACTGACTCAGGTCCCCCCCCTCCCCCCTCTTCTGTCTTTTTCTTTTTCTCTCTCTCTTTCTCTTTTTTGTCTTTTTTTCTGTAGGAGTGCAACACATTTTAAAGAAAGCTTTCCCCAGGTGTGCTGTTTATGCCTGGGCCGTGTTTGATTTATGTGAGGTCTTTCAGAGGGGAACATAATGAAGTCCATGACCGAACTGAAATTGGGAGGAGTGGAGTAAAATGCCATCCTAACTGGTTTATCATCGCCACTGTGCGTGTTGTAGTGAACCAAGTGTGTTGTTTGGAGAAGAATAACCCAGTTTACAGGAGCAGCAGTCGATACCATCTGTATGTTTGTCCCTAGTGTCTTCCTCTAACCAGGCAAAAGGCCCCTTTTCACTTTGGCACTGTGAATGTTTCCCAGCCCACACTGGAGCATGGGAGAATTAAATGTTCTTGCCGCATTGCACAACCAGAATCAAAATCAGAATCAGAATCAGAATTATCGGAATCATCAGAACACTTATGATATCCAACAGGCATGTATCCGATTTTTTCTTGATGTCACTGGTGCCAATGCAGTTAAAACATACAAGGTGCCTATAGAACACAGAAAAAACGCACTACACTAGATAGAGGCAATATTTTTGTGGGTGTGTGAAGAGTGTGGGGTGGTAATATTTCTCCTAGGTAATAATATTACACATGTGTAATGCTGGTGTTGTATAATAAATAATTAGAACAAGTAAATAATAAATAAACATGACACCAGCAGGGTCCAATGACAGGTCTTGTAATGTGAGGTGGCTGAGAAAACAAGGGACAGTAAGGACTATTTGTCAGCATGTACTGAAATTCTTATATATATTCTGTTTAGCTCTTTCACCTGCAGCAAATGTGCAGCCATTAAGAGATAAAAAGCCGGCGTGTAAAACTGGATAGGTCCTCATTGACGGCTTTAAAAACGAAACTGCTGCGCTTTGTACATTTAAACAAAACCAAACTTGTCTGACGATTAAAATTTATCTGCTCGGATAACCCCAGAAAAACCAACCTTTTTAGCGGAATCTCGACGTGCCATCTCGGTGGAAAGCTTTGTGTTGGTTTATCAATAACAGGGATCTTAAATCAACCCCCTGTTCTCTCACGAGCACCACGGGACCAGTTCGGCTATTGTGCATTGACATTTCGGTTCTATCACCACTACATGAGGGAGCATCCACTGTTCCCTGCTCCCTATGGAAATTATGCTCAACATCAATGTTTGAATACCAGCTGGGACTAATGGCTTTTGCTCTTAACCCTTTTAAAAACAAGGTCATAAATTCAAGCAATTATTTGTCATCGTGACTCTGTATTTCTTTGATAACTGAAGGACTTTTAAATATAATCTTAGTCATTTCTAAGTGTTCAGGAAAAAAAAGTAGTTAATATTTGAGATTGGAATTATACATTGTCATAACAAACAGTGGTTGGTTGAATATGTTTGGGTTTTTCCTAATGAGAAATCTGAATTTTATTGCTCTTAATTAGTTGGGTGGATTGAAAATAGACTTGTTCTAGATCATTAACACAACTCTAAGGGTGTTATTTTTATATCATGCAAATTCTCATCATTATAATATAATTTTATGCTAATTAAATATACATTGACATGTTTAAATTCATTGATATGATAATGAATTGTACATAACAGCGTGCATAGAGCTAAGATTCTTGCCACATATGGGAAAAATTGAACTGATAAGAAACATGTTATAATTGGCAGTGATAAAGAGGGCTGTTCGCATGTTATGCCCAGGAAAATGATTCATTTTAAAAGCACCATGATTGACAATCTACTCATATTGATCTCATGTATGAGAACACCTCTGTTGACTATTGGACTAATTATAATAAAACAAATTATGCTGCCGCAGCATTAAGTCAATCATGGACTAAAGTCTCACTGGTGGCAAATGATGGCTAATGTACCTTAAGCCAAAATGAAAGAGCACCCTACTTTTCCATTATACACGTTAGTTATGCAGTTACCTGCAGTAAAATCACTCACAAGTCAGATTACTGACAAATCTGTCAGAGTTACCAGTCTTTAGCATGCCTTTTACCCTCTTGTTAATAAGGCTTTATTGTACTCTGTCTCTCTGTGTGTGTATGCGTGTGTGTGTGTGTGTGTGTGTGTGTGTGCATGTCTGTGAGTGTGTGTGTCTGTGTGTGTGTGTGTGTGTGTGTGTGTGTGCGTGTGTGTGTGTGTGTGCGAAATGGTGTGAGGCTTGGGGGTGAAATGTAGAGGTGACTGGACGGGTGGGGGTGGGGTGGGGTAGGGTGGGGTGTGGGGGGGGGGGGGGGGGGGGGGGTGAGCGTCTTTATCCCGCATGGACGCCCCCAGCACCCTGCTGGCCCAAATGAATATCAGTGAACTCTGGAGTCGCCATTCCAGCCCCATTCATCATCCGCCCTGGAACGTCTGGGAGAAATATGCCGCGGGAAGTGCCATCTTTCATGGGAGTCATGATTTGAAGTTCCCATTTGTTTTGTGGACATAAAGTTCCCCCTAATTCCATTGAATGAGACAGAACTGAGAGGTTCCTGGTTA